>NC_081250.1:123599935-123647435 GCF_030490865.1 Poecile atricapillus | reverse complement strand
ACAGTAGTTTATTTTTTAAATACATATTTTACTTAAACTAAGGTACTTCCATTTCACAGGCACAACAAATATATTCCAAAAATAAGAATGGCAACATACTGCAAAAACAATCACTTTATTGGTGAGAGTTCAGTACAACTCCAGGAGTCTTTCTAATACATTAGGTTGGGCTGCTTTTTCTTTCAGATATCAAGTGGTACAGGTGGTATTTATTTGGACAAAGATTAGTTAGATTACAGCTGGTATCCTGAAATTCTTGCAGACAATAGTTTCTGTATTGGATCAAATGCTGATTTCTACTTTCCTCTGCCCCTTGTTCCCCCTCCATCTTTTCCACCCCATTTTTAACATCTGAAAGTGGTTACTAACAAACTGGTAGGTGAATCTTTCCAACACTATAGAGACATGACACATCTAGCATATTTTTGCAAACTCCTACAGGCTCCTTTTTTCTCTTTTTTTTTGTGTCAGCTTGATGTGGTGAATTAAATGCCAATCGATGGAAAAGTTACAGGTCTGTAGCTGTATTTTCCCCCACTGTTCCCTAAGCCACAGTAAAAAAGAACATGCCAGCCCAAGCATCTGTATGTTGTGTTACCTGTGAAAACAAACATCATAATTAGCTTCAGCAAAAATCTTGAAAAGTGTTCAAAGGAAGAGACTCCTGAGTACCTCGAGCTTTCTATCCTTTCCTCCAGTATATGTATCTAAAAAATCTACCTTAGCCTTGACCTATAGAAGCAAGGCTTTTCTGTGCCAGACAGCACATCACCTCACAATGTACAAAAAGGAAAAGGCAATCCAGAATATTGCCTTCTTCACTGCCTTAGATATATGGATTTGCCTAAGGCCACAGAGAAGGGGTGGAGCATAGGAGAGATTTTCATAATGTAACGCACAAACACACTCTCTAAAATGGGAGATGAACTTAAACTCCTTTTTTTTTTCCTTATGTAAATCAAGTAACTATTTAGTCTGATTAGTATTCAACTGATGTTATTTCTAGAATTTAATCGTATGTTTATTAATAAAGCACACATGTCAACTCACAAAATAGCCTGTCTCCTTGCAGTGCAAACAGAGCTTTTCTTTCCATATAGGATACTTGTGGGACATTCTTACAACAGTTGGTCCATAATGAATAAAAATTACATTAATATAAAGGAGCAAGGAGAATCTGAAAGCCACATTTCATTTTGTTTCAATCCAGGACTGTCCAGGGCAGAATATTGTTCCTTGTAGCTCAGACTTGTGAAAAAAAGCAGGCTTTGCTATTCAGCTTGTCTCATCAGCTGCGAGTTTTAATTTGAAGCACTTTTGCAATAAACTTAGTTTTTTGCCAGCCCATCCTCACTAAAGTTGCACCACCTAAAGCATTCAGCCACTGCTCTCCCCCTGCAAGCTAGCCAAGCATATCAAGTGTGCCTGCAACACTCACAGCCTAATGAACAATGCACAAAAACAAAAGTAACAGCAAGACTCCTATTATCTGATCTTCCGTAAAACACAAAAACTGCCTTCTCTGGTACAGAGGAAGTGCCAGTAAGCCTGCAGGTGTGAGCCAGTTAAAAGAAAAGGCTTTGGCTAAATAGATTCTTTGACTGCCAGGGATTAGAGTCATGGCACCAGTGGTAACACACATCTTTTCCTTTAATTTACAAAATTTTCTCACGAGTTTGCAAGAGTTCACCCCATCAGGGGCTTTCTGAGGCCATTGAAATGTCTTAAGTTTTAATTAAGTTGGAGTTGTCAGAAGAAAGCTTTTTTGGCACAGAGTCAGGGTCATTAATTACTGCTATCTTTGTTTCTTTCAGAAAAAAGAACTCTACTGACTTGTTGGGTTACTTATACAGCCTACATTTTCTATCCTGCAGTCCTTATTCACCTCCAAGCAAGGCTTGATTAAGCAGTTTACCAATTACTTCCATCAATCTGGTTTACAAGTCGTATAGGTAATCACAACTTCAGAAGCTTTTCTCTCTTCGAGCTACAGTAGTAATGAAAGCAAAATTACTTTTAGAACCATAAAGCATTTTAAAATTCTAGATTTTCCACCCAAAATGATACTTGAATCACATTCCTGATTTTTATCATTTAGTACACATCCTTTTATATGCTTTTTGCTGGATGGCCAGTTATTAGCAGACACCAGCCATGTTGCATTAAACTAAGCAAAATAAACATAATTTCCTCGCTGTCTTGCATTTCTGGAGTTAAAGGTAATGGTTTTCATCAGTCAAATACCCCTGAACAAGGTTGCATTCAAATCGAAGGACATAGTATCTGCATTAAACAATAGTAAAAACTTTATTTCTAGGTGCCACTTATCAAAAATTTAAAAGTCTAGAATAATAAGCTGAAATTGCTACCCTGTAACAATTATTCACTGGACTAAGTAAAGGCTAATCTGTAGGCATCATTTTCACCAGATGCATTCACATCACAAAAAAGCCAGCACCATAACTGGTACTAGTTTGCTACTTCATCAGAATTTGAGATATTGGGAACACACTGTCTCCCTCCTTCCTAGAGATAATAGCCTTGAGGCTCAGTGTAAAATACAGTATCATACAGCAACATTCTATCTATCAATTCCACAGTTAAAGGGAAGATTTTGGGTTCTAAGTTCGTCCATTCTTTGCCTCTGGTTGTCACTAATTTCATATGCATACATAATTAAAAAATATTCCTCTGAAATATACCAGAGTTCGATAGCCCTTTAGCTTCACATGCCTGGTAAAATCCTGGGTTTAGCCAAAGTGTTTTGCATAAATACCATTACCATTATTAGACAGTTTCATAACTATATATCTTTCTAAGTACACTGCTTGTTCATTTAAATTAAGTTTGTTTTATCAAAATACTCAAATTCCTTGAAGACTGCAAAAGACCTATATCAAACTACATATTTTTTACTGTTTTTAATAAAAACATTGGCAAAATAATGTTTTTTCAGGAACTCTGACTTGGATTTCTGATTTATAGAGTATACTTTACCATTCTGAGCTACTCAACTCAGCAAGTGGCTACTCAGAGACTGCAAGACTTGAAATGTCTGTGGTATAGTATAAATTGTTTTGATCCTCCCTTGGGTATTTACTTAATTTCTCACCCATTTACTGTATTTTGCAAAAAAAGGCAGAAGTGAGATAGAAACTATTAGAAAACTGGAAATACCACCAACAAACTCTAGAAAGTTAGGATACCTGCAACTGAGGCAATCTGCTAATAAAGAAATTACTTTTCTGTGCATTATGTTTCTGTCTGTTACCTCTGTTTTCCTAAATCCAACACCCAAAAAAGCAATCCCACAGGTATTTGGTCCCACAGGACCTTCCACACATAAGGTCCTTATTTAATAAAATATTAAAAGTGGTTCTACAAGGTGATTACAAAACTGTGTTGAACCTTCGTATAAAATAGCCATCTTCTCTATTTGTAGCTTTTTTCCCCTAACAAAACAATGCACAACTACACTGATCTTTGTTAACCTTTTCATTTTTTTCACCTTAGTTAAAATCATCTCTATCACCAAAAAGTTTCTAACCACTTATGTCTGCAGGATGAATCTAAATACAGATACACAGCTGTCATCATATCTCTGAGTCCTTTCTTTCCACACACAATCCCACTGTCACTAGCTCTGCCGGTGAAGACCTGCAACTTGTTGATTAAGTGCTGTTGAAATGGAACACTGGAAGAACCTAACCTCAGGGACCTGCCCTCCCACCCTTACGTTATTCAGGCTGCATCTACCCCCAGTGCAGTTACAGTACCTGCACCTACAACACTGTGAATGGACACTAGAACCTGGGCTCTTTTCTCTCTCCTTTAGTAAGGACTTGACCCAGCCTTTTTGGCCTACTTTTTTTTTTTTTCTTCTGTAGTTGAACAATATCTTTAAAATCCATCTCTCTCTTTAAATAGATACACACAGAAATAAATACGCTGATAAGAAAAGACCTACGAGTCTGCCACTGTCAAAAAGCCTGTTTAAGAGGCTTACTTTTTTTATTCTACAGCTAACTGCAATTCCAACCTTTTTTAGCCGTGATGAGAAATAGGAAACTTTAATAGCCTAGTTCTGGTCTTAAATGCTGTGTGTGTGCACCAGCATATATATTTTAAAAATTGGAAACCTTTACATGAACACAGTACATCAAAAGCTGTTTTAACAAGCTGATTTAACAAGGTATTAAGATGCGTATTCAACCAAGGAGGTGGAGACTCAGATTCTGCAAATTTATGAACACAAATGTAGCACAAGTACTGTTTAAAAAAAAAAGAAGAGTTTGTACATAATTTCTGAATATTCATCCAACTTATACTTTTCACTGTGAGCTTAGTCCTTTATTTATAACTCTCTATTTGATAGAGAGAACAAGCAACTACTGCTTTATTCAATATTGCTTGAATATACTGGATTATTCCCTTGTAATTTTTGTCCCTTGCATGATTTTAGCTTATTTAATTTAAAATAACTTAATATAACAATATAACCAGGCTACTTGACCCAAAGGGTCTCTGTCTTAATAAGAGCATTGCTAATATATCTAAGTAAGGGTGAAACTCCCTCTAAATCTGTTAAAGTACCAATAGACTAGTAGAACCTTTTAAATGAAACATTTCATGATGAAATTCCATTTCTGTTCTTTATCAAGCAACAAGTTAAAAGACGTTTAGACAGGTTCATCTACCAGTAGAAAAATGACCAGTTGTTAGAGAGAGCATTTACCTGTACTGACAACTTTGATGAAGGTCAACAAACAAGTGTATTTCTGTGCTGATATTAAGAGATATTTTTATAAAGTAAAAGAGGGAACAGTAGATCCTTTAATTTTAATAAAAATAAAATTTCAATGGCATTAGTAACTCAAAATCTCTGTTGGTTCCTTCTACATTAGAAACATTATTGAAATACATATTTCTCCATTTTTTTCCTTATCAATTTGTCAACACACATACTTATATTCTGTAGTAGTTGGTGTGGCATGAAAAATTATAATGGCTAAGAGCCACATATTTCCTGTTCTGTGAAGGACACAGGTGAGATATGGGTGTCTAGCAGCCTGTTTGTATTAACTCTAGGTAATAAACATGCATTTGGATATAAGAAATAGAACATTGGCAAAAAGGCTGAGGCAACTAGGACTTGGTTGACATTCTAGAATCACCAAAAGCATAGAAACCAGCTGAATAAAAATCAAAAGGTCTGCAGCACCCACACATGCCTGGAGTAATGGCTGTACTTATTGAAGTACTCAGCAACTGTTTCATCCTTTTGCGCTTGATTTCAGGAGTCATTGTTCCAAAAGACAGTATTTCCTGTATTTCTGCTTCTGCCAAAGACAGCACTCTTCCAGGAAAGCAGACTTAGGCAAAAGGGTACGTGAAGTCACCTATACAAATTACAGAGCAAGTTACCAAGTTTCACTAACTGACTACTTTAAAGTGGGGCATACATATTAGTATAAAGATAGAATAGATAGATAGGTAGATTTACAAACATATAATGTGACCTTTGATTGAGTGGCTGAAAAATACTCAGACTGCAAATGCACAAAAATCTAAGCACATAGGTTAATGATAAGTGTGTTTTAAAATGGTCTTTTCTTGTGGTTAGACTGCTTTCACCTACTGTGTCAGAAAAGAAAACTAACATATCCTGATACAGATCACCTTGCAATGAACTGAACTACTTGGGCTAGGGGCAGTTTATTATGGTTAATTTGGTGCCAAGATGTCATGGTTAACAAAATACCTGACCCAGAAAAAAAATGAAATTAACATGTTTGGTGTGCAAAGATACTTGGTTAAACAATAACTACTGTTCATTTTACTCACCTTATATGGAAACATGAAAATTAAAGCTGAAAAAGACAGCAGTGTTCATCCATCCGTGCAGAATGACTTCCTATTATATGCTTCAAAATTCATTGTCCAGTCTCATTTCACTATGAGAGAGCTTCCAATTACTATACCTATTCATATCTATTATTGTTTTATGACATGCCTAAAGCTGTGAGCAGTATTATATCTTATCATAGTCTGTAGAAAGGGGGCCCATCCCATTTCTAGTCTATAACACGATGCAAGCAAGAACAAAACTGTTGGGGGGTGGGGTGGGGGGGCAGTTGTTTCTTCTGTTATATTGCAAACTTGTACCGAATTTGCTGCCCGCTATCACCCCTGCCTTTTTTTCAACATCAATTCTTTACAAGCATCTTTCTCCTGCTGAATACTTGGTTTTTGCACTATTATTTCAGCAGATGTATCAGATTCCATTTGCCAGGTTGAATCCCATTTTGTGATTTCCTCTTCATATTTCTAACCTGTCCTCACTTTTTGTATGTCTGCACTCTGTCCTCGCTGGTGTTGGCAACACCTTCCAGTTTTAGTACAACCTGCAGATTTAATAAATGGTCTGTTTACCCCCCCTTTCCTTAATCACATGATCAACAAATTAAGTATGCCACTCACAACTGCAGAAGGCTTCCAGACACCTTGCTCCATCCCCAAAATATAACTTGAACTCCTGCAACCAAAGGACAAATTCACATGGCAATATGGGCACACCCATGGTCATTTCAACTGCCCAAAACCTTTTCCAAAATTCTATCTCTATCCCTTCATTTAAGCAAAGATCTGTGAGGCTGTTTCCTCCATACTATTTTTTTTTTTTTTATTAAATCACAGCTTCCAAGTATTTTTGCCTGACTTTCTGCATTTAAACTCATTTATTCCCCTCAGTACATCATATTCTCTGGACACTGCATTCCTGTGTTTCCTCAGGAAGTGGCTGGTCCGATTCATTTGGACCTTCAGCAACCATGTTCTCCTCCATATTTCTCAAAGAGCTGGAAAAAGTGGAGGGAGTTCCACTAGATGTCATGGTCTCCTTCTTCCTGAAACCTCAAAAGCCCCTGGGTACACTCTCTTGAGAGCGGGGACTAGGAGAAGAGAGGTTGAGACTATGCACACAAGAAGTCTATGGGGAAGCAAGCCCAGCAGATCACTTCTATTATTTATCTTCCTGTTCATTTTTGTTTCCATACTGTGTGTCTGCATAGCTCGGGAACAAACTATGGTCAAGAACTCTTGGAAGCACAGCTCCATCATCATGAGGCAGTAAGAGAGGCGAGGCATCAGGGAAGAGGGAAGTAGCACCTGCCTGGTTATTCTTGGCCTCCTGAAATGCCTTTGGGCTTAGCAAGTGGAGACAAGAGAAACAATGGGGTAAAACCTTCAGTGTCAGAGCAATAATATTTGTTATCTTATTTCTTAATAATTGTTATTACTTCAGATAGACCACAAATCTTTATGCAGTCATGAAGATATATACACATAGAGAATGAACCAAAAAGAAAAACCAACCCAACCCTGTATTCATATTCTTCTCATCATTCTAACTTCCCTACTTTTTGGTCATCTTTGACTAAGGCATATCAAGTGGAAAATTCAATTGTTTTGGGGTAAAGATTGCTCCTTGCAGATTCAGTAAAGTTCCTATTACACCACTAGGCTTTATAAACAACAGGCAGCCCTATGATAATTACCAGAATTACGCTTCTTTTTTTTCTTTTATTAAAGATTGGTATTAGATTTGCTTTTTCCCAATCTTATGATAATTCCTAAATTGTACTTTACTTTTCAGAAATAATTACTAGTGATTATGTAAATTCATTATCTATGTCTCTTAAGACCATACTATGCTTATCATCCAGACCTGCTGATTTACTTTATTCCATTTTTTTCTAAGTATTGCCTTACTCTTTTTTTATCAACAACTATTTTGAAAAGGTCTTAATTACTTGAGCTATTATGTCCTTACTCCTTTTATTTTTCTTGTCAAAGACTGATTTTGAAAGTAGCTCAGTGCATCAGCCATTTCAGAACCAGCTTTCATTTTGTCACCCCATTTATTATTGAGCTTAGTTTTTCATTCCATTATTTCTTTTTTTCTCCAACATACTTAAAATGCTATTCTTATTTCCCCTGGCTCCTTTGGCTAGTATTAACTCATTCTGCTTTTGCATTTCTTTTAACTTTCCCAAGTCTTAAAAGAGTTTTAATTTTCCTAGTTGTTTCCATCTTTCGTTTTTGCCTTGGGAGAGATCTGGCTTCCACAGATCTTTAGGCAGCCCCTGGTGAAAACACACCAACTTCTCCTTATCCCATATATTTTCATATTTCTCAAAGCTATAGTTTAGCGTCTTTTAGAGAGGCAAGTCACAGCTGGAAAATATGATTGGGAATATCTGATTGCAATTTTCAATTCTGACTGAGCTGCAAAACATAATAAATGATTTGACAATCCTGTGACTCAGTTTATCCATCAGTGCAACCTGTGTATTATCAATGTCTTCAGAGGACTTTGCTAATACTTATTTAATACGAATATATCCTCTGACTTTCTCAAGTATCATAAACATGGAAACTCTTGTGATTTTATAGGGTTCTACAATTACGTTTCAAAGGGGAGAAATAGACCAAATTCCTCCCTTTCACACTGAACACCTTAAAGCACCTAGAAAATCTGTCTACCTCAAAGTAACAAAAGGCAGGATTTTCTTCAGTTATTATATATTAATAAGATTTTAAACACTCCTTTATGTTCAATAGGTGCAATTTTCTATCCAATTAGCTCTGGTTGGCTGCAAAATATGCAAATATCTAAAATGTTTTCCCATTTCCTCTATTTACAGAACTTTAAAAATATGTTGCTAAGATTTGGTGTGTTTTACAATGTTATGGCTAGAAAAGCCATATCCTAGTAAAATTACACCCATCAGAATTCAGTGCGCTTTGGAAAAAGGAAAAATTATTGCTTGCAAGGCCAGTAGTGGAACAAAAACCAGCATTCCCAGCCCTGACTTGCAAAGCAAACAATGAAAACAATTTGCTAATAATTTGTCAAATTTCTAGCTTTGTTGCCACTACTAAATGCTTAAATGTGTGCACAAGTATGACAGCAGCAACTGACACAACATTTTTATGAAAGAGGAAAAAACAATGGGACCATAAAACCCTGTGTTTTAATAAGGAAGTCAAGAAGACCACGATTGTCTCAGAAACTGAGTCAGTTCTTTCTTACTTTCATCTCTTCTTTCTCTCACCTCCAGCTTTGGAAGGAAAATAAAGCTGAAATTGAAAAATTAAATGCTAATTTTAAATATATGGATATCCAAATCCCCTATGTTCAAACAAACCCCAAAGAAATTAGTATACCCCAGTGAAAATAAATGTCCTGATCACGCTTTCCCTCTGGAATTCTCTGCTTTTCCAGGTGCCTGCAGTGAGATCTCTTGCAATAATGGAGTAGTCCAATCTTTGATACTTAATTGTACTGTATTACTGTTTGGCAATGAACCAAGTGGCTGGCCTGGGGACAGATCATTTTATTTAACGGCTCATCACCAGAACCTCACCAGCATGCAAACAGAAATCACTATTCTGCTGCTGCCAAAAGACTGTAAGAACACAGGAGGCTAATCAGCCTGGGAGACACTCATCTAATGACATACACAGGTAAGCGTCCACTTAAAAAAATGAAGGGCAAAAGGCCATAAAAAAATACTCAAAAACTTGAAATTATGAAGAACCAGAAATCCACAGAAAAAAGACACTTTTATCTTAAGGGAAAAATCAACTAAAATCAAAACAAGTAGGTTTTTTTCCATGGTTAATTACCATTACACTTAAAATAACTTGTTACTTATTGTTTGTGTAATTTAGGCTTGAGGGAGGAATATGTGAAAAGTCCTGCTCCAGAAAAGCTTCAAGGAAATAATTTATGAGAGCTCACAGATAAGAGCCTTTAGATTTGACATTTTGATTTCTATAATAAATTGTTTTATTTTAAAAGTAAAACATCATGTAAATTAATTCATCCCTCAAGCAACATGTAGAAAATGCCTCAGACATGTTTCAACAAATGTTCACTCTTCAGCTATGTTCATTATAATGTTCTACTATGATAATAAGTGCTCTATAAATCAATAAGTAAAACTACACAGTGCCCAATTTAGAAATGCAGTTTCCATCTCCTCTTGTCCTTAGCAGAAGCAAATGGCTTTAGTCCTGTTGTGTCCTCTCCTCCACTGTGACTGCAGAAAGATTATGAAAGGCATTTTGTATGACTGGTTATGAAAGCCACTCAGCAGGGCAGTGAAAAGTTTTATGGGGGCTGTAGAAAATATTAACAGTTTACAGGGAAGGAGAAAAACAGGTGTCAAAAGTGATTGTTTTCATCTCCAAGCAATGAGGTGAGTGAGGAAAGGAAACTAAAGCCTATCAACTAGCAAAAATCCATTTCTTCTTCTTTCTTTGCCCCCTCCTAATTAGCAGTCAGGTTCTTTACTATTAAATGAAATTTCCTATAAAGCTTTCTGGAAAAATTCACTGTCTCTTCTCTTTTCTTTTTAATGCCTCTCCACACAACATTTTCATCCTTTGTTTCATTTCCATGCTGCAAAGACACAGTTCAGAGGGAGGGTTTGATACTGCAGACCTAGTACGCAAGAAGATAATTTGTTTCTTGCCACCAAGTTTTTCAGGGATACTAAAGAGATAAGGGTCAGCCAAATTCCTTTGAATTCCCGCCTTCTTCCCCTTTCATAGGTGCTGCTTGCTGCCAGGTCAGTAGGGTTTTTTATTCCTTAAGTACTAGATACACTCCAGATTGAACGTGCTTATCTAAACAAATAGACTATACAGCACAGCAGTGAGTTTGTAATACAAACACACACAAAAAAAAAATCAAATATAAGCAACTTTGTACATATGGTTTATTACAGCTTTTTCTTAATCAAGATGTTTGCAGAAAAGCCTGACACACAGATACTAGAAGCACACATAAGAGGAAACGTTCATATCTTTGCAGATACTGAATTTCTGTAAACACTCTGCACTAACTAAGTAGAAAACAGCATCAGGTAACCACGTGATGAAGCATAACTCTGTGTTGCCATATGCTTACACGACTTAGTACACATACACAGAAACAAGTATGCATTTTATTTGCATGTACAAACACAAGATCAATGTTACAACACATGGCATGTCCTGATTCTCCAACTGTTGTATTAAACTTAACTATGTTAAATATCATAGCTGTTCTGTCATCCAGACAAAATAAGGAGTTGAAGTGATAGTCCGAAGAAGGAAGCGTATATTAAAAGTTTATAAATGGGTCCCTAAAAATACATATTTATAGTAAAAGCAATCAAACATATCGAGGCAATGATCAGGATCACTGAGCAAAATCTTGCATAGAGCAACAAAGAAATATAGGAAACAAATTGCCTTCTAGCACGACCAATAGTAATATTATAAGGATGATAGCTATTTTCTACAAATAAATCTAAAATGACCTTTTTGGCCACATACAGTCTGTGATAATTTGAAATTTACTTTCTTTGATAATAATTTCACTGGAAGCCTGAATTTTCCTTAATTTACCATATAGGATGAGTTAAGTGCAAAGACACCAAGAAGCAGAGACAGTGAATTAGCTGGGGTTAGAAGCAAAAATTCTATTAGCCAGCTAATTCTATGAACATTGGGCCACATAATTTTAAATTACTTAAACATCTGTACAAGAAACAAATAAATCCTGAAGGGTCAAATCCTGCAGTCTTTACTCAAACAAAATTCCCATTGGCTCATGGGATTTGACCCTTAGTTGGGAATATGCACAGGTTCAGACCATCTTTTTCAAGCTCAGATGTGGAAATTCTCTTTGGAGCAGAAAAGTCCTCAGGGAAAGGCTTTCTGATACCACAAGCATCCAAGACACTAGTCTGGGCTAATCACTAACAGGTTAGCATCTCTGAAAATAATACTGTCTAACAGCAGAGGAATGTGTAGTCTGGTTCTCATAAAATTTCAAACCTGGGACAAAACAGAAGAATCTGGTAGAGCTACCTCTTTTTCATCTGAATTAATAACACATTATCAGTTTGGTAAGAAAATATGAACTGTTATTATCAAGCTTCCAGATATACAATGGAACTTGGAAGCAAATGTAGCAGTAAATATTTGCTACTGCATAGTAACAGTAAATACCAAATATTGAATACTTATTTTTTTCAGCATTGTTTCACTTTATAAATACTTAATGAGTTATGCTATAAAACTGTAAAATAATTCTAAATTTGAACATCCTTTGGATTAAAAAAAAAAAAAAAAAAAGAGCTACCCCAGCACAATAAACAGTAGTGTATCCTCAAGAAAATAATACTCCCTCTTTCATGAAAGAAAAATGAGAAGTTCCAAGGCAGGAAAAAGTAAAGGCCAAATTCTAATATCCCTTTGCTTTAAAAATAACTGACACAAAATTTGACCCAGCTTATCAGTATCTCAAGGTTTTGCTTGTTATTTTCCGAAAAACAGTCAGGTTTTTTTTTGTTGGGTTTTTTGGGGTTTTTTTGAGAGGTGGATTTTCAGCTTTAGAAGCTCAACTTGAGATAGTACAGGCCAAATTTTCACAAAGAATAAATAAAGCAGAGTAGCCTCTGAAGGTGCTCAAAACCCCTGTAATGCAGGTGTAAGGTATATGAACCAGTGCATCTGCATTAAGCAACTTCTTTTCAACAGCTGGTACGAAGTGCTGACAAGCTTTTGCTGGCCACCTTACCAAGCTGATAGATTTATATATTCAGCCACAGGAGAAAGAGTCCAGGGTAGCAGATACCCGCAGAGCAAAAGGGAAGTTTGTCACCTGGGGAAAGCACGCAGAGATCAGAGGATCCAAGTGCTGCTGCCGAAACTCTGCTCCTGGCAGGCGTCTTAATTCCACTTACAGAAGGCTCTCCCTGGCTACAATGTCCTGAGGACCCACAGACTCGATTTTTTCACAGCCCTATTCCTTTTTCTTGGGAATGCATACAGAATTATGGGGAATGGTATTATTAAACATCTTCAACTATCACACATCCAACATGTGTCCAGTGTCTCCCACAGAAGAGATCTTAGGTGTGCACAGCAACCAGCTTACAGTCTTAGTATGAAAAGGGATGGTTTATACTAAATCTCCATGTCTCAGAAAGGACACACCAAAATTTTCGGAGTCACAGAAGCATGTCTGCAGGGATGCAATATACAGATATCAGATCTGGTAGAGAAGGAAACTACACAAGGGAAGCAACATTTAAAGCATGTTCTGACAGAGGTAAATATTTTTTTCTTATTTAAAGTTCTTTTAAAATATTAGATGTTTGTCTTAAGTACTTATTCCTGATTATTACACTAGTTTAGCCTACTGAAAAGTGAAACAGAAAGACCAAAGTCCCTTTCCATAAATAAAATAGATTAAAAAAAAATGGGATGGAAGTGAATCCCACTTTATCACTCTGCCAGGAATTTCTATTGCAGAAATACAAAAGTCTGATTTATTTTTAAAGCATTTTAAACACATACCAACATTACTTGGAAACAGGCCAGGTAAAAAAATTCCATCAGAACTGACACCCTACAAACACATGTTACCAGTAACCGCTATTGAGCCTAAAGAAATAAATGAAATGCTATACCTTTGGCAATGCAACACTTGGCACTTTGTCAAAGATTCATAGCAGCAAGGTATATATCTACTTTAAATATACAGAAAGCTCAGGACTATGTATTAAACACATGCACTGCCCCTCCCCCACCTTAAGAAAAGTCTTTTGTCCCCACAACTTCTAAAGTTATTTAAGATATTTTTTTTTTTTTAAGCAAAACACTTTGCTACTTGTATTCCATAGCTGAAAAAAAGTCATGACTATGAATTCTCAGAAAATCTAATCCTTGCTAAAACAAGCTTTACCTATTATTCAGAAAGTCTAGCTTAAAAAACAGAAGGGGAAGAATATCAAGCATAGGTGGATATAATTTGAGAGAATACATTCTTGAAAATGTTACCTCTAACAGAAGTTAGAGGTTTATTAGGGCTCTGGATATCTCTACCAAATCATGGCCTGGAAGGCCATCATGATCTTTAGCAGTCAATTAAATAAAAAGAAACAAATTCAAATTTCATATAAACAGGAGTGGTTTCTAGGGCTAAAAAGCTACCTACAATATCTGTGTTAACTGCATCTTTACCTACTCCATAACAAGACAAGCTCAAACACATAGAAATTCTCAAACAGCCAGTGATGTTTCTGTAAAACACTACAAAGCACACATATGCAGTCTTACAGCAAACACATGGGTAAGCTTAAAATACCTCAAGATCTTCTTGTACTTCGGGGTAATTTAGACTCATAGTTATTACCAAAGTGATTCCATGGGAAGAAAATAAATGATAATAAATAAAAAAGACTTGTATCTTTTGAAAATAATGCTTCCACTCAGTTTCTAAAAGTATAAGCTCACCAAAAGACAGAGTAAATTCCACCTCTATTTACATATACCTTTCATGCTGGCATTTGAATACTACATGTGGAATACAACCACTGAAGTCAGGAGTCAAATGTCCCATTCACACCTTACATTAGCAAACATGCTGAAAAAAATTCCTGTGCCACTGCTACAACATGTGGAGGCACAACAACCGAGATTTTATGGCAAAAGATACAGGCTTGCAGGACTTTAAGCATATTCAAGGGGGATTCCATGTGGATCAGCAGATGAAATCACATGCATCTGTGGTGCTGAGGAGAGGTGTTAATTTTAAAATCTGTTCACTAGCCTAAAGGTGCAAGAGGGATGGTCTCTCTGCTGCTCAGCTTCTAACAGTAAATGATATCACCTTTTAGGAATTTTTTTCTGGTTATGAAAGCCATGGTGGGCTGGAGGGAGAGAGTAAAGGACATCTGGATCCTCTTCTGGAATGACAATTAGGCAGTGGTCCATATTAACAACAGGCTGCCAGTAAAAATTGGACTCATGCATCAGATATAAAGTGATTACCTTCAAATATTGATTTTACAGCAAGACCGGTCCCAGAGGTTACAATGGTTGTTGCTTGTTTCTAAGTGGACAGTTTTTGAGCACTGTAAGTGAACTCTGCAAGGAGCTGTTACTCCTCAACAAATATTTCATGCACTTTTGGTGGTTAGTGCCATGGAGACTATCCCAACAATCAGTATGTCTAAGGGATTAGAAGAAATTATTACGCCAAAGTATTTTGTTGTTGCTCACTTTTCCTATCTTTTATGTCACAGTGACTTTGGACATTTTGCTAGGAGACTTTAAGTTCTCCAATTACTCTAATAAGGTCAGTGAGTCATACAGCTCTCCTGCTGCCTGAAGAAAGTGGGGTTTGGATAAGTGCTAATGATGTAAGGCTGGAGACAGGACAAAGAGTGGCTCACCACAGCATGTGGGGATATACACAGATACATTCTGGGGCTGGATGGATATACCTGCTTGGAGGCTTTTACACTTGTAATGTACGGATATTTGGGGATACGGCACATCCACAAGTCAGGCACAAACATGACTGCTTTTCATCATAGCTGTGTGTGCTTCTGTGTGGTACTCAACACTGCTGTTTCTCCTCTTCCTCCAGAAAAAAGTGACTTGAATGCAGCCTTTCCCTAAATCTGTGACAAATCTGAGCTCTCTTTGAAAGATCTGTGTCTTTACAAATGCCTGTGACAACCTGAAGCAGCCAAAGCCAGCAGACGCAGGTGCCCGAGCCTCCAAACATCAACAGGCTGTAGCAGGACCAGGGTTTGGTGCAGAGCTTTGCTCCATCACCCAGCTGGGTCCCACCTGAGGGACCTACTGCACAATCAGTCCTAATTCCCTCAAATGAGCATCTCTTGTGCACTTCCCTCAAGGACTACAGTCATGCTTCTACTTACAGCCACTTGTGAAGACCACTGAAAAACGGTAGCTAATGCTGAAAGCAGCTGCCCACTTGTTTAGCAAATTTTCCTGTAGATAGCACTTACACTCTTGACACTGCAGCTGCTACTAGCTCCTATCTATGCGAATCTTTAAGAATTTCTTTAGATGAGGATTTCTAACACATCAAAATATGTTTCCCAGAAAAACTTAAAAGCCTTTAACTCAGCTAGGTTGAGTCAAACCTTCACAGAAAGCTTAGGTTTTAACTTGACCAGGTTCTAATGCAGAAGTTTATATTGTTTGGTTATATCATGCTTAAAATGTACCAGCTAACATGTTATCATCAAAGCCATTATCTAAAATATTGGTATCTACTGCTGTCTCAGTTTCTACCTCTCCCTCCTGACTGTGTCTAATAGCAGGTTCCAGACGAGTTTTATAAATCCGAGCATCATGAGCTGGCGTCAGTAGAAGTCCCTTGACCACAGTGTCCAGCTGCTGTAACAAAAAAGCTCTTTGGTTTCTGTGAGGTACCAACACCGTCCTGGTATCAGACATACTCCCACAGAAAACGGGCTGAGTTGAGGAATCTGCAGAACTTACTTCATCATTTTGTTTTATGCAATTTTACAAAATGTTTTTAGTTCCAACCATTGGGGTTTAAAATATTATAATAATGTCCTATATAATATAATATAAGGTAATAAAATATTATAAGGATGGAATAAGGAAAAAGATATTTTTCCTTTAAAAAAATACAACATATTTTCAGTTTAGAAACTCAGAACAGCATGTGTTATACTGGCAGTTACCTTTATTTTGAATATACTGAAAAATTGCAACCTTTTACTTTCCAAGGACTGTTACTGATTATTCCATAAAACACAACTAATTTTTTAACAACTGTTGGTCTGTTAGGTACATTTGCATACCCACACAACTTGTGGCACCCATATATGCATATATTAGATAGCTCACTTATTTACCCTAGTATATATCACTTTAATATGAGCTAACACCATTGAAATATATAAAGAATGTCCCTGACACTCAGATGAAAGATTTGACTGAAGCATTACAAAAACACGTTGAGCAATCGACACCAACACACAGTTAAAATAGATTCTCTTTTTGCATAGGAGGACATTGCTGCTGACATCTTAAGCCTAATATAACATGAAATTACCAGAAAACATCAAGAAAAATCCACCTCCAGGTATGTCATCTATAACAGTGTGTGACTCCATTAACACAGACAAACTTTTAGAAAGTATAATATGATCCTTGATGGAGCGACTAACTGTCCACTATTAGGTATTCTGATGCTTTTTGAAATATGCTACCAAGTCTACCATAAATGAAAATTGCCAAGGTAACTTATTGATATGCAAAGCTACCATTTGTAGTGGGCCTTCAAATACTATATATGCCTTTGGCTACCTTTGACAATAGGGTAGCATGTAACATCTCTTTTTTTTTCTTTTTTTTTTACATTACTTATTGAGTACTTTCAGAATCTTTTAGGTGCAGATCAGTACAGCAGGACTAAATCTCTTGGCAATTGTTAGGTCTCTACTGGGCAGTAATGAAGATGAAACTGTACTTTTACTCTGTGGTATGGTCATTCCCTTTCAATACAACTGGGGAAATTAATAAAACATGAAATTTCTTGTAAAATCCAGATAGTTTCTGGCTTTTACAGAAGTGTTACGGAATGATAAGGACACAAATCAGCTTCTCATTCTTATTAGGTCTAAGAGAGAGACATGATAGCAAGCTTCTATCCTTAAGGTAAAAGGCCCATTATTAAATTTTTTCTCTGAGCAACTTCAGGGCCAGAAAGCATCCCAAAGACAGAGATATGGAAATATGAACAGTCATTTGCTTCCTCAGTATTTCTCAAGGGAATTCATCTGTAAATAACAGAAGTTTTAGGTGATTTCTGGCAAACCATGTGCAACAAAATGCAACTTCTAAGGCCATAACAGAAGCAAAGTTGGTATGTAGGTTTTTTATTTACCTCTATATTGCTCAGGCTGCATTTCAGCTCTCATAATATCCTCACTGATCCATGTTCTGACAGCTGTATCAGTTAGGGTAGCACCTTACTCTCCAAAGGACATCAAAATACATTAAAGATTCATCACAGAAGAAAGTATTCTTTGTAAGACTATTCTTGTCAGAATAGGGTCCTTGGATGATGACTCACTGGGCAGGAATGTGGTGCATTGCTATTATTCATTTACCATTTAATGATACAGACTTTTAAAGTACAGCTCATACTAGAGTGTTCTAAATACTCAGCGCAAAGAAATCTCAAATTAGCTGAAAATTATTTGAGCCCTTCAAAGTGCCATGATAGTTAAAATCAGTAAAAGCAGAGAAAGACATGCAGATAATAAAGCAATCAATAAGACAGCCTGAGTGAAAAATGTTTTAGGAATGGTGATGTCAAAATAAACTTTTTTTTTTTTTTTTAATCACATCTACATGGGCATGCAAGATAAATCTAATTGGGTCAAGTATTTTAATTACACTTTACATTGCTAGCATTAATACCAAAAGAAGACTATTTCACAGATCCATTTTTTGCCAGTTTTTCATATTTCATCTTTTATTTTGATCTGATTCCTTCATACTGCATATCATACTTGTTTATAATTGCAGAATATTTAATCTTTATAAATACTCTCTCTCTCTCTTCAAATTCTGTACTTTGACTATATCCAGAATTTCCAGGAAAAGCTTATAATGAACAGATCAAAATTGATCTGTGGTACAGTAACCAACTGATTTCTGTTAATGCAAACTCCATTCACCGATTTTTGAAAATAAACATTCAATGACTTTTTTTCCCCATTATCAGTGTTTGACATGACACTCAAGGATACATTTAAATCAGACACACAAAACTCTTGGACTGATGTAAGAGTGTTAGGTTAAACTCATTTTTTAAAAAAATTATATTTTAATCCCTAAAGGATAAACATTTATCCTCTAAGATACAGGGATAAAGATTTTAATGGCATCTTGCTTTGGGATTCAAAATAAATAAGGCAAAGATGAGTTTCCATCTTCTTAAAACTAAATTACAGAGATTAAAATATATAAACACAAAATGAAGGTATTCCATTTGCATATTATATTTCGCTCTTAAAGTTGATATTGAAGATTAAGGGTCAGCATTTAATCCTCACTATCCTAATCCCTAAAATTACAAAGACAGGCGTAAGTGCATGTCTGCTCCACTAAATTACCTTGAAAGAAAGCAAATTCCGGATGAAAAGGGAAGCATATTTATATTATGGTGATTTAAAATCTGTCGCCTAAACACATCTTCTCCCCTCTATCCATTGACCTAAATTGCACACTAAAAGCTTGCTTGTCTGCAAATGGGCAGCTAACACTTTGAGACAATCCAGAGATTCTTCACTTACGCACAATCATGCCAACTATTTTTCTGACTACAATAAACACTGTCTTGTTCATATTTTGCAGAAACAAGAGTCAAGTTACAAACCAGAAGAGTTTCTCTACTTTTCTCAGTCTGATTCCTAGATATAGATAATTCTATAAATTGAAGGTTCTGAGAGAAAAAAATGTATTAATGAAAATTAGTAGGTCAAGCATGCTCTGACTTAAACTCTAAGGGGAATCACACCCCAGAGGATACCGTACCTCAGACGAAGCAGAATTATAACATAAAATAACCCTAGTCTCCAGAAGAAAAAAAACTGGAAACCAGTACAGATTATACTCTATTCATCTGTTTCTCTAAAATATTACCTTTTTTCATAGGTTACATGGAGTAACTGAAATTAATGATGGAGCTGCCCCTGACTTGAATAGGACAAGGACGTCAACCCTCACTGTCTGTTCTGCCGCCTTACCAATATTAAATTGCAATGCAGAAAAAACCCTCACAGATGAACCACCAAAAGCACCAGGATATAAAAGACTAAAAGCAAACTGAAGCTCATAGGAGTGTATTCTGTATCTTACATTCAGCATTTATCTACTTCCTAATATTGCAGGTTGATAGAAGTGCTACACCGTGTGCTGAGGTAAAATATCTATGCTGCACTCAGCCCTTCAGATTCACCATGAGAATTGTCTGTCTATGTCTGTATCAAGATGTTCTAAAATTCATTTTTGAAGAATTTCTTTGTAATTTGAGCCATCTAGAAGAGGACTATTTTATCATGATTATCAAAATAAGCAGCTCTGCAATTATAATCATAAAGAGGGCACTACTTTCCCTCTTCTGAAGTTTATTTAACATAATTTTATACTCTAAGCAAAGACAAAATCCCTGTAAAAAACCTATTAGCAAATACGGCTTTTTATCTGTAAGGACATTTCTATTACTGGCCATAAGATTTCTCGCTACTTATCAGATGTCTGGAACTAAAATGCTACCACTACATATAAGAAAACTGAAAAACATCTCAAGCTTAGTAACTGAATTTGAACTCTGCATATTCCTCCATTACAAGCATATTTTAGAATTATCCTAACAGTTTTGCCGCTAATTTTCATCTTCTGTAGGTATAAACAAACCTTGACCAAGAAAAAACCCTTATTAAAAGGTTCAGTCATCTCAAGAAAAAAAAACTCCACACAACAAATGCTGCTGTGATATTCGGTATTTCAGAGCCAAACCCCTGCTGCTTGGTCATGATAGTTATAAAAGCACACTAATGAAAGCAGCAAAATTTATAATTAATTTTAATTCTGATGAAACCATACTGCTCTAATCAACTGCCTATCAAACGTCGGTGCAAATTACACTAACAAAAATAATTATTACGACAGGTTGGCAGAATAAAATTTTCCATATACTCCATCTGCATAAAGAATGCCTGTGTGGGAATTGCTTTTAATGAACAACAAATTACAATTACTATACTAAATGAACCATCTGCCTTTTTTGTTTGTTTTCACAGTCTCACTGGTACAGGGTGCACTGTCAGCTTAATTGCCATTCAAAATGGCAGACTGACCTATCACCAGACTTTCAAGTCCGCATTTTAACTGAAAAGCCATAGCAGATGTTTTTAATTTTATGAAGAGGACAAGTATGTTTTATAAATATATTCTAAATATAAAAGGCCAGTGTTTAAATAATAATCATAAGGTACATGCCTATTTCAGACTGGAGGGCTTGTATGACTAAGTATCTCTAAACCCTAAATTAGCACATGAAGTATTCATGGATCAATACTAATAGAAACAAGTCCTTATGTGCATTATTAACAACTTTTTCAAGAAAATGTTCTGTCTCTAGTCTTTAATAAGTGACCACTGTTTTTCAAAGGGGCACACATGAGGACTCGTAGTAATGGCATCTATTAATAAACTTTTACCAAGCATATTTCAAGTGCTTATTTGGGTTTATTTGGATATGTCATCTGGCATCTTTGTTAACAAAAAAACAAAAAGCAAAAAAACTCAAATAAACCCCAACCAAACAAAAAACCACAACTGAAAAAAAAAGGGAAAACCAGTGTCTTATTTGCACATGTCTCTTAACAGCTGACCTCTCCTTGCTGAGTTTTTGGGGACCATGATATTGTGTAACGGTTGGAAGACAAACTCTTAATCACAGTCACTGAGGGGAAAAGAATCTGACCTGGACATGCACTTAAAAAAACTACTACTGCATAACAAAGGAGGGAGGTGGTTGAGGAGAGACTTTATTTCATTATATTCTTACTTTTACAGTGGCTACATCAGCCCTGTTTTCTAAAAGCCTGGCTCATTGTTTATTATTAAAAAAATTAAAATATTTCTGAAAATAATCCTTTTCTATCAAAGGGGCTGAACTGCAAGCCTTTGGGACAAAAGCTTCCTCTTTGTCTGAGTTACCAAAATCTTTCAAGCAAAACCTAAAAGTACCACTGCTATAGAAAAAAGTAAAGGAAAAAAATGCACACAACAAAAAAAAAAAAAAAAAAAAAAAAAAAACCAAAACGAGGCAACCAAAATCTAAGACTGTCACTATCCAGTGAAACTCTCATTTCTCTGAGACTGTCTCCAAATGCCACTGTGTTATTTCAGGTTTGAATCCGTGATTCAAAGGATAGCTGTAAAAAGGAGAGAGTTAGGAAGACGCTTGTTTGTTCCAAACAGCTGTGGTACAGGTCTTTGGGGAAGTGATCAGTAAATGTAAATACTATTTTATGTTCTGTTTTTAATGTAATTTATATGTTTATTTTTAATTTATTCCAGGCTATTGTGACAATGCATAAGACAAAGGTAAAAAAGTGACTAAGGGAATGGGCATCTCACTTCTAAGAATATTAAGTCATTTAATGACCCGTATACAAAGAGTGATGCAAAGTAAAATCAACTTCTATTTCCAGACCTCCATGAAGCTGGATAAGTGAAGGTGGCTTAAAATCATTCCTGTTTTAGGTCAATGTTATTTATCATTGTCCATACTTGGAGCTACTATACACTGCTTCAAAATAATAGATTTAGCTGGTCTGCATGCCAGTGCCCACTCACATACCCATGTCTCATTTGGGGATTAAAATAATCCTTATCCCCTCCCCCTTCTACACACCTCTGGTTAAGACTAGAAATAACAAAGAAAAATCTGCTTCTTCTACTAGGATATTTGATTTTGAAAGGTGCATTACAGTGATTACATTACAATGTTATTACAGTTACTATGTACAATTACTAATTTGTAATACCAGTATTACTAACTACAGTTCTTTGCAGAGATATGTGAGGAAAAGGTGTTAAAAACCTACTAAATGTTAGTTCATTCACTGAACAGTATTAGTAAAAATGCTTCATTCTCGTTTTCACTTTGCAGTAGTCTTGTTTCTCTTGCTACTTGGACTTTATTTGAAGAAGCTTTTATTTGAAAGCCTTTGACTGACTTCCACGTTGGTTTACCTTCCAGGGTCTGTATTGTTTAGGGTAACGTTTTTCCCTCTGTAATTCTTACCATCACAGCCTGGATGTCTGGAAAAAATTACATCTCAATTTTCCCTTTGAGGTCTTTTCTCAAATAATCAATGTATTTTCTTTCTTTCCTTCTTTCTACCAGAAGAAGCTTTCCTCTTCTTTTGGGTCAAGCAAAACCTTTCCCTCCTACAGCTTTTCTTCCAGTCCCACTGACATACTAAAGTCTGTGAATTCTCCAATACATTATTAATACTCTGCAGGGAAAGAGAAAACAGGAAGTGTGAAAAATACCATGCTCAACAACATGCCTCTACCGAAAGAAGACTGATCCCTCTATGGCAATTCAAATCTGCTCTCTCACACTCTGTACTACAGAAAACACTGGTGCTTCCTAGCAGAGAGTCCAAGTGCATGCCCTGCCTTTTCCCAGCTCTGCACTGGGGCAAATTCCTGCAGTGCTCTGTGTTACCTCTGCTTCCCCTACTCCCTCTAAGACCTGGGCTCCACACACACATTGACTGCCTGTGGCTGGAGAGTTGCTGTGTCAAGATCCAGACAGCTATGTGCACACAGCCTCCATGGGCCTGGGTTGTTTATTCTGCTCATAAGGCTCACAACACTGGAGTTTGTCTTCCTAATCCTTGCTTGGAGCAGAGTGTACAGAACAATTAATAACAGCTAGCACGCAGAGTTAACATGTTATCGTGATGCCTGCAAAACTGCAGTGAAAAACAGTAACCTGAGTCAAGCCCTATCTCACATGGTGCCACGTGGATTCTGCAGAACTAGCTGTCACAGGAGCCAGGTGCAGATGCTTCATCCTCTTCCAAGAGGTGGAATAAAATTGTGCTTCCTAGAAACGTGGAGAGATCTTGTGTGGTACTGAATCATAACTGGTCTTAGAATGATCCAGGAGTTTCCAATAGTCATCTAAATTAAAAAAAAAAAATATTCGAAGCCTATACCTTTACATGCTGTATTGAGGATATCAAATTATCTATGGAGTAATGCTGATGAATTATAACTCAAATGAAAATCCACAGTCTGTGAATGCTCATCTGAAGGCAAACTTTTTGTCATGCTCTTTGAGCAGAAACAAATTAATTAGTTGTCAAATGGCCCTTTCTGTCTATTGTTTGTACTTCCAAATTAAATAAATGAAACACTAATTATGACACAGACACTCCTCTCCCACGCTGAGTGATAAGCTGACAAAGAAAACCAAAATAACCCAGACATGCAGATTCAGTTGTTTACTGTTGGAGTAGTACCTTTCCTTAGTGAGACTAAAATTGCGAACAGAAAGGCATCTTATTTACATTTGAAACACTCAGTTCTCGCATTCATTTTTGAAGTCTAATGTCGTCCTCTGAGAACAGTCACCGAGGGAGACAGAGAGATGCAAACACAGGAGCAGCACTGTGAATCATCCCCTTGGCCCAGGTGTTCTGACACACTCTCCATGCGAACACCTAAAGTCAGATCCACAAAAAGGCAGGGTACAAATACAAGCCCTCAGAGAGCCTGACTGAATCTGCAGTGTGACGAGGGATCCTCGCCTGACCCTGGAAGACAGTCTGTTTATATCCTGACTTTAACAATAATAATAGAGAACTAAACGTTCTTGTATCTTTTTGTTTTAGCCCACATAATCAGAAACATCATTAATGTTCATGCCCTTATCCTTCTTAAAAAATCCTGATAAACTGTTTATCCGGATAACCCCCACTGCAGCAGTGAATTTCACAGGCTGATTATTTACTGCAGAAAAAATGAGTAGCTCTGAGTTTCACTGAATGCCACCTCCCTCTTCTACTACAGTGTCAAGTAAAGGAAGCACATGGCTGGATTTCACTCTCTCCTTCATCATTTTATATACAGCCCTAAGCCATACCACCTTGTGCTGTGATCCCTTCAGATCTCACAGGCTAAAGCAGGGTCAGAACTCAGAGGGGAGATCTCCAAGGAAAACACCAGCACTACAAAAAAGAGTTTTGGTAATTCATTGATGGTGCTCTCTGTCTAAATTAGTAATGAGTCAGTGCCCTAGCTTGGTGTTTAACAGCACCGTCCTGTTAGGAAATGTTTTGGTTGAAACAAAGAACAGATTTCACAACTGCTTGTACTTAATAAAGTTATTAAGTACGTGGCACATTTTTTTTCAAAGGAGGAAGAGTGTTAAGACAAATGTCTTGGCCAAATTTCAACTTGTAATTATGTTTTGCCTACCTACAGGCAATTCCCTGTACAGTTTCACTTGAACATGGCTTTTTTTCTTTTTTTTTTTTTTTCACCTGCCTTGAAAATACTTGCAGTGCAATGCTGCTGCACACAGTTAAACATGAGCTTTCTTCCATTCCACCAGTATGTACATGAAGATGGCCCTATATGCACTTAGGCTAACACAGAATGAAGGAGCACTGAATTTAATTAACATTGTTAAAACATTTTGAAAGCCTCTGAATAAAGGCTTTACAGAAGTGTAAAGTATTACGGTTTCTACAGTCTATTTATTTAGACTTAATAAGATTCCCTTCACACACACACACACATAACCTTTTTTTGCTTTGCTAAGTAAATGCACATTAATAAATAGTAGTGTTACCCAAGCCATCAAAAATGTATTTCATCTAAGAACAAACTCTCCCAACATGGCCACCCTGCACTCCCTTTGTCCTGTAAGAAACTGAAGGACAAATGCAACTTGATAACGGGTGGAATGATCAAAAATTGAAATTTTTGATCAAGCAAATCAAGAAAGCAGATTCTTCATTTGCCAACCACTCTGAAAATGCAAGCTTTCAGTATCTTTTGAGATTTAGCCCAGGGCACAGTTAGCTGATCCGAGTTATGTATATGAAGTGAGGTTTTCAGGAAGAATTGGGGTCTGACTCATTTCAGTCTTTATAGGTTGAAACAGAGTGAAACTGCAACTAGAGGCAAGTTGAGGGAGTTGGAACAGAAGAGAAACTGCATCTGCAAAATACTTGCTGTCAGAAAATCTGGCTAATGGATAGACAGCTATATTCCTGGCAGCTCAAATCTCATCAAACTTTACAGTTTGCCTCTCTTATCTCAGCAAATCTGAAGGTGGCAACCTGTAGGCCACTAAATTCTGCAAGTTCTGCATTTAGAATTAAAGCATCAGATGGAGAGATGGAAAATACTGGCCATATTCATCTGAAATTCTTGAATTAGTTCCGTCCATGCCCCACCTCTTGGCTGTTTGCTTTCCACGAATTTCTCCATACTAAATCTGCTGACCTAAGCAAGGAATTTGTTTCAGAAACAGCTATGTTTAAACACATACTGCAGAATATCCAGGGAAAACACATTCTGCAGAATATCCAGGGAAAACACATTCTGAATGTGTAAACTTAGCATTTCATGAAACAGCCCATTTCTAATGGTACATTTGCAATCAATCAGGGAACAGAAATATACCAGGTGTCAAACCAAAATCAACCAACAAAGCACAGAAGTTTTAATGTATTAAATATTGCAATTGACTCTAGTTTTCAGCAGGACTGAGCACAGTTTTTGGAAGATACTTCTAAGATGAAAACACTTAAGAGAAGCCAATTTGAAAGAGAAGTAACATCTATCCATTTAGCAACTAGCCATATACAGACACAGATATTACCAAGGAATGCTTATCACCCCATGGGTTACCTCAGGAGCCAAATGCAGAATCAGCACAGCTTATAGGACAGCTATGTGGTGCTGCCTTGGCCATTCCTACCACCTGTGCATGCCACCAGCAGGACTTCAGTTTACAACACAGCTGCTGTATCCAAATCCCGAGGCTGGCAAGACAGGGAGTCAAACAATTGATTTTGCCATCCAAGTCTAATGATATTGCTCTGGAGATGAAAATCATCTGCATCACGGAGACACCCACACCTCAAGCATAGATGATTCACCCATAATGGCCTTGGGCATATGTTAATCAAGAAGGGTGACAGACTAGAACTCAGCAATACTCCACGTGGGAGCACATGAGTGAACCACTGGGCTGATGAACAACCACCCCAAACTACCCCCACTCTCGAGTCCTCCTGCAAAAAAAGAATGGAATCACTCAAGAGTAACTTCATTTATTGCTCTCATGGCCTTCAGCTATTCATCATTACCACTTTATCATCAGCTGTATCAAGAGTATCCAACAGATCTACAATAATAGGCATGCTTTAATAGTGTCTAAAGGGTAAAGAACTGCCCTGATGCCTCTGTCATCAAGTGCAGCTAGTAGTACTGATTCTGCCTGTCATCCTGCCTTTAAATATAGCAATTCCACATGCAGGTATATTGAAGTGGCAGTAGTTTCACCAATTGGTGCCTCAATGTGCATATTCAGTCAGTCCTAATTTGACTCTATCTTCTGCTAAGATACTAGGTTAGAGTTCCCAAGTCAAACTCTCCACCATTTTTCATTGTAATTGACATAAATTATTCTAAAATATATACATATATTCATTCAAATAATCAGTACAATTAGTTGTGCACATAAATATTTAATGAGCTTTTGAACTAAAGGTTCAACAGTTTAAGAGACTGGTAATAAGAAACAATATTTAATTCACTGGTGAGTTTCAGGATACTGAAAATGAAAGAAACAAAAGATCTGTTCCTTTTTATTGCTAGCATAGACTTATTCCCTACAGTAATTTGACCAAATTAAAAATCAGCATTTAAACAGAAGTCACCAGTTCAAAAGAGTAGTCCAAACTTGGAGTGATTGCAATGCTTTTGCACACTAACTGCTCCATGGTCCATCAGAAATGCTCTGACACTCTTACTCTGTTTTTAGCTCAGGGCATAACTCATCATAAGTCAGTATTGCCCATTGTTGCTATAACCAAAAAAGCCTGGAAATGATAGCTCAGGTATCACTATCCCTCCTCTTTACCACAGGACCATGCTTGCATTCAGGTCATTATACTGGGAGATTCTGCACTGATGCTCTGTAGTTAGCACATATCACTTGTCTGCCCTTCCAATGCAGCCTTGAGAACTACAATTGATTTAAACATTTTTTAAAAAGCAATGCAGATTGAGACCAACCTGTTTAAAGACACTACTGAACTGCAAAAAGCACCTGAACATTAGAATTAAAATAAACTCTGAGGATTTATGCTATAGGAGCTAAATTCGTTTCAATGTGAATTTTCATCACCAAGCAAAAGTCAATTCTTTAAAAAAGGTAAGTATCTGCCATTGTTTGTTATAATGTTTTATTATTTAAAGCAGCATAAACCACCCAAGTTCCCAAAGGGTTAATACAACTAGATGACTGAAATTCATGAGCATAATCCTAAACAAGTGAGTTGAAGTTCTATCAGGTCTATTTCATAGCATCAGGGATTACTGCTAGCAGTCTAATCCTACTGAGCCTAAGGGAGGTACGTTGTATTGTATTTGAAATCCTGGCCAGGAAAGAACGGAAGGTTAAATGGGTGCCTTGCTCTGTAATCAAATATCACAGGCACTACTTATCTATTCAATGAACAACTAACGTAGAAAATCAATTAGGAAACAAATAGCTTCTTCTTTTGATTTTTTTTTACCTAACAAAAAGAGAGAGTGAAAAGTAAATGTTTTTATAATACATGTTGAATGAAACTACATCATATTATAAAATAATCTATACATAGACTGGCAAGCATTAACTAGAAGGTACAAAATACCCCATAGCAACTGCTGGTGTTTTAATGCTATTTCTTTAAGTACTAGGGCTATTTTCAAGGCTAGCGTGTATTCAAACTCTGGCAATTGAGCGTCTTCTGAGCACATAAAGCAGCACACAGAAACTACTCACACAAAAATATTAACTGACTGCAGATAATTGGACTGTGCTCAAATGAAATCACAAATACATATCCGGTTGTTTGTAACTGAACATCTTAAATTATGTATCAGCTGTGAAGAGCATTTCTTCAGCTGTGCATCATCTTTTGTTCACTTGGTTAAAATCCCAGGAGTACTGAAAAAGGCTGAAGCTCCTGCTGGTCTTTGTTCCCAGCAGGGAGAACTCCCTTTTGGTGGTCTTGAGGTTAACACCCTACCCGCCTCCCCCCCCATACCTGTCATTCTGAATAGACTTCACAGTCTGTGCACACAGACAAACAGCCTGACCTGGCCAGCTAGCTTGACCCCTGGGCAGGAAGAAGATCACATCTGGTTATTAATATTGGGACATTAAAAAAATGTAATCTTCAAGGCACTTGGAGAAGCAGGCTGGCAATTATACAGTATGTACGGGATGTCAGTCAGGGAGCATGTTAGCCTGATATTATGTCCGAGAACACTAAAACGTTCATTTTGCTCTGATGAGGGGTTTCAAATACAGTCTCCCTCTGTATCTCTGAAAGCTGGCAAGAGAAGTTTGCCCAAAGCACTTAAATCTCCAGATTATCTGTTCTTACACTTCACAATTTTTAGTCTGTTTTACACAGTTTTATAATGTAAAACATTTGTAGCTGAAAATTGATGCAACTAGAAAAAAGATCCCACGTGATTTTATAGTAGAGAAAGGCAACTGATAAAGGGAACAAAACCTCTCAAAATTACAATTGGGAAAAACACGTTCCCATTTCATTCTCTGAGTATTTTACCTCTATCCAGATTTTTTAGTTTGTTCATTCTAGGCTGCATAGTAGACAGTTTAAACACAGTTTATGTAATTGGTTAAAATATACAGAAACACATTTGTACATGCTTGTGATATATATTATATTCAGATGTATTTATACAAAGCTTTATATAGCACAGATTTAAGCGTCATGTGTGAAATCTTAGTTCCGCCAAATTCAATGGAAAATTTACCCTTAGCTGGAGTTGGGACAAAAATTAACCCTACTTAAACAACAACACACTCCCATCAGGATATGTATTGTGAATATCAAAGCCTTGATTTGACCCCTTTACAAAGCCAGACAATTATTTATATGTGGCCCCAGTGGTTATACCTAAAAGAGAATGAAAGACCATGCTCTGGAACTATTATATGTCATGTGTTTTGTCCCAGCCTTATTGATGCCACATGGAAGATTTTATATTGTCAATATGAACCCAGCACAGGTCCTGCATTTTTCACAAAGGGTACTCTGACTGCTCAAGGCACACTTCTACACCTGTCATGTGAAAGGTAGAGCGGCATGGTCTTCAGAGAATTTTCAACTGAGTCCTAGATGATGATGTCAACAAAATCTCTGCGCTTGAAGCAAGACCTAAAATTGTCTCCAAGAGTAATTATTATAAATGCCTCCAGCCCAGTTAGCTTAAATCAGCTGTCATTAGTTTGGTTTCACTGCAAACCACCATCAAGACTTTTTCCTTGCTTTCAAACAAAAAATTTTCCTTTCAGATTACACTGGGGCAACACCCAGGATGAGCCTTTCACCAATGATGTGTTAATCTTATGATCTCTGAGTCTGAAAAAGGAGCTTCATAGCACTGGAGGTGGGAAGTTTCCAGCTTTTCAACACTGGCACTTGTTTTTAGCTCTGATAGGCTTTGAGAAGTCAGACGTTCAAACTGAAATGCTACTATGTATGGAAAAGCTATTACAGGAAAAATGTAAGACGTTTCTAAAATATATTAGTCACAAAGTTACAGCAGTGTTTTTTCCCCTTAATATTACTAGGGCTTGGCTTGGTACATGCAACCATATGAAAAAGAGTATTGATACAGTTAGAGAGCACCCCACAAATTTCTAACATATTTTTCCTAATGAAAAATATGCAGCAGGTTCAAAATGCATGATAGCTTCCTGTGAGACATTCTGCATACCTTTTTCCCCTCTTTATTTCTTGAAACAACACAGCCAACTCAAGCTCAAGACAATAAAATTTTTACCCCACTCATCCCAGATGAACAGAAATGCATATCTGATAATGCACGTAAACACATACACAAGAGAAAGTGGAAAATAAAGTTATTGGCAGAAAACGAGGAAAAATATAAAGGGGTCTAGGGCTTTGCAAGAGTGAAACTGCGCTAAGTGCTGTAGAAATCCAGGTGCAAATGGCACTGTGAAAAACAGACACATAGAGATGTGAATAGAGAAGGAAGAAGAATGTGATGAGGTGGTAAAAAATGTCTGTGTGTGCAACTGAGGTTGCAAAAAGTAAACCACAAGGCAAGGATGACACTGTGCACACTCCTGAGGGAGCTGGCATTTTGGAGTGAAATTCCAAGCTTCAGGCAAGAGAGGAAATGTTTCTGACAGGTTGGGGCCCTTTAGGGCGGAGGCTTTCTGGTTTTAAATAGTAGCTGCTTTAAAAATGCTCACAAATGTGGAATAATTCAGGAGGAGAAATTGCCTATAAATGAGGTGTCCTAGTGTGTATGCTCACCCACAAAATATGTCATGTTTATCAATACTCAGTAACCTGGTTTGATCTGTAAAAAAGATGTTTAGGAGGTGGATTTCACTGTATCAACACTCTGTATCAAACAGGCAAAATGCTTCCATGAGATGGAAAACAGTCCCAAATTCACACCCTCTCCTCTTTGACACATCCTCATTGCAGAGCAGTCTCTCTGGCTCTGCCTTTGTGACTAGCCTTTTATCTACAGCACCAGAAACAAATGGGAAAGCCCTAGAAATAAACTTTGGGAGAAAAACAGGAACAGTAACCATCAATTTCAGCAAGAAATTACCCAAATAACAGGACTTTTTGAACTGGATAATTTCTCACAGTAGTGACAAACCACAGTAGTCAAACCACAGGAGAGCCATGTCCCAGTCAATTGACAGAGTTAAGAAACACTGTCGTTTTGGAAAACTTCTCTAATCTTGGAGTAATACTACTGAGATGAGAAATACTGCAACAAAGATAGATTTGGCCTACATTCTTTCTGTCTCTTTCCTCTCATCACCATTTTAACAGGAAACAAACAATGTTTTTAAAGCTTCAAACAAATTCTGCAGAGGATAAAAAGTAGAAAAACCACTGTATTTTTCCTGAATCTTTGCAAATATTTAGACTTTTGCTTAACAATTTCACCTATCTCATACTAAAGACACTTCACAGACTCTGCTCATGCCACTGGCAGCTGAGAATCTCATCTTTGTGGCATAGTGAAGAAATAATCCTCACCAAAAACTAAATGCTGGGTGAAAAGTTGGGGGATGGGATGTGTGAATGAGAGCCTCGTGCATGTTTTAGCACTGAAAAAGAACGACTGGTGCTGGGAAAGAACTGTGGTAGTTCATCAGATCTAGCCCAGAACACACTGACACAGCCCAAGAAGACTCCCTGCAAGGTGAGCACAAGAAAAACGAAACCTACCTGAGCAGGGGATCAAAACACAGGACTGCAGTCAGACCCTGCAGCTTGTGACAGACGCCACTGCCTTTCTGTAGCAGATAAAAAGTTTTCTGCAGTCACCAGCATCCTCCTGAGCCGGCTCTGCCTGGGAGCTCCTCACGTCTCCCAGTGCAGCAGGGATTTCACTCTCATCACAGACACACTTCCCTGTACTCCAGCTCCTGCCATTGCTGGTCCTTCTCCTGGCACAACTCCTGCGTGCTGTGCACTGCCAGACAGGGCACACACAGCTGCCTCCCTGCCACAAGCAGAAAAACCCTGTCCTCCCCCACGACAGAGAACTTGCATCAGATCCCCAGTTTCTTTTTTGCCCCATTAATGGCAGGAAGGGAGCTGAGCCAAAATTAGAGGGGGCTGTCCTGTGACTGTGTGTTTGTCATATGCTTCCTTGTTTCAAGTTTTCTTCAATGACTAATAGCCTCTTTAAGAGGTCCAAACAAAAGTTAGCCATTCTAAGATGGAAATTGCTGGACAGAGTGAGAAACATTTAGAAGAATTTCTTTTTATGGGGGCATAGGAAATAAAAAAGGAAAAAAAAAAACCCTCAACGTTTATATACTTCTCCAAAAAAAGGGAGGGGGATGAATGTAAAGCATTTCAAACCTAATTTTGTGAAAAAACCATTCAGTGATCTGCTGCCAAGATAAGTACTTCTTTTGCTTTAACTAATTAGCACTATTACAGGGCTCAGTAGTGACATTTCAAACTAGCCAATGCATCCAGCCAAGAAGGCTTTGCAAGGATGGAGGCTAGCAGTCAGCACAGAGGTGACAGTCACTCATGAGCATGACCTTGGATCCTGGGATGCTAAACAGATGCTGCCAGCAGGAGCCTGTAGGACTCAGTATTCTAGAAAAACAGACCCTAATCCTTCCACTTTTAGCACTTTCTACTGGTAGGTAGCACAGCTAATTTAAATTCAGGTATTGACTGTCCTGAGCTAGTGTTTATATACAGTCACACAGGGAATTTAAACTTCCTGGCTTGCTCTGAAATTAGTATTTCATTTCAAATTTTGTGCTGACTTGGTGGGGAGGGAATTTGGCATCATATTTTCACATTACTTCACACTACATACAGGGTAGCATAGTTACTATATATTTCTTTCTCTTCTAAACCCTAATGTGAAAGGTTTTAATGTCAAGCAGCATGAAGGCCAGAACAATCTGAAAGTCAACATAGTTCCCACAGTATGAGTTCAACCACAACAGACATCCCATCTGTATTTCATGGTATACCTTAATAACAATCAATAATACATTAAAGTTAGCACTGAACAGTATGAAAAGAGCGCACTACAAAGAGTCAATTGCAGTTATGCCTCAGCCTTGTAGTCCCCATGCAGAAACAGCATCTTCTATTTTGCATCAGTAAATAAATATCTGGGGTAAATATTTGTAGATATGTGGTTAATTAGATATTTCTGTTCTTCAGGATCAGCAAATAGTTAACTGCCTACAGGCATTTGCACCTCAAGACACCAGGTATAGCAATACATATAGGAAAGCAAGGAGAGGCAGCTATCTGAGGAGACAGGCAATGTGACATGGGCACAAGGAGATGCTTCTTTCTCTCACACTCCTAATATTAGGGGGAATTTAATTACTCCATGGGTTAATTCAGAGCTGGATTTTTTTTTTTCCACTCAGCTGACAATGCAGAAGCAGCCTAACCATGTAATGTAGGCACTTAACAGAGGGGCAAAAAACTCATGGATTAAAAACTGACAGAGACAGAAAAACAAGTTAGATGAACTAACAGGGCATTTAGCAGAACAAAAGTTACCTCTGTCTTCTAACTGCAAGCGAGGATTGATCCTGCAGAAGTCATAAATAAATTAATGACAGTCAAGACCAGCCAAAGAACTGTGAGAAATGCCAGATACATTTAAAGTTAACTCATCATGAAGAAGAAACTCAGTATTGATGGATAAATAAATCCAAGAAAATGTATATTAAAAGGAATACTTTGAACCAATCAAACATGTCACTGGTGTCTAAGTTAAATGTAGCCACTCTAGGACACTTCAGCATCAGTTTGAAGGGGCGGCGTGGGAAGAAGCATGTAATGAAAGGCAACATATTTCCAGCACAGACTGCAATAGGATTTGTTTAAAGCAGATTATATTTTTGGATGCACCAGGCATGGGACAGTAAGATCATACAGTTCCACTGAGAACAGCATGTTCAGTTCTGAAATATCTGTGTATCTCCAGAAAAATTTAACAGTGGTAAAAGGAGTTCAGAGATCAGTGATGGGATTAACAGAAATGTGGAAAAACTTCCACTAAAAGCAAGACTGAATGGATTGAAATTTTTTGTGTAAATAAAAGAGAGGCATAATAAAAAGACCATAAAGTAATCATAAAGATTATTGTGAAGTTATAAAGGTTATGTAAAAGATTGTAAAGTAAGAACACATGACCTCTTTCATTCTATTACCAGATTAATAAAAACAAACAAAACTTAATAAATTAATAAGAGAAAAATTTAAAAACCTAAAGAATATTTGTATGAAGGTTAAATTAATCTGTGGAATTCCTTCCCACTGCATGTGATTGAGCCAGAAGTTCACTTTATAAACTGATTTAATATTTGGATACCTATAAGACTACCCAAAGACAATTTCAGAGGGAAAAAAATATAATATAATAATCAAAAATACTTGAATTTGTATGATGTTAATTCATTGCAAAGTACAGAGAACATATGAAAAGAACAAGAATTTTCCTGTATAAGCAACATTATATATTTGCCCATGAAATCTTTCTTTTATTTTTTTTTTTTTTTGTCTGCTTTGCTCTGAGAAGCAATTGTTAGGCAGTCTGTAGCAAAGAGATTAGATAAGGTGGACTAATGGTATAATTTGCTGTGATAGGACAATGATTGCATACTTGGCCTATTAATGTGTTGTTGCTTTTAAAATAACATTCTCTTCTGTTATGGACAGCCACTGCAAGAAATGTACTTAACTAACTTTATTTGCAATGGAGTATTTTTCATTAGGACAGGTTGCAAAGATATCTCATGATTAAGTGACTCAGAAAGAGCTCCAAAGGAGAAAGAAATATTCTTTATACCCAGACCAAATCCTGATAATTTCAGCCCTAAAAGTGTGTATAAGAAAATTGTAAGTAACTGGGAGAAGGAAATTAGAAGAAAAATGGAAATCCAGCCTTTACTACAACAGACACTAACATATATAGACCTTTGTACAGAATTATAGAAGATGACTGTAGCAGCCCGGGGTATGTATGGACACAGATAGTTTTAAATACTGTTTATGCTCCTGGGATGTGCACACTTTTATAGGAACACACACTTGCCCTTTTGTCACCATCCATTGCAACCCCTGTGCAAGAAACACAGCCTCAAACAACTGCGACTTCCTTCCTACCATTACTGTTGGATAACTGTCTCTCGGAGCTCTTGTGAGCATCAACTACTTCAGACTCCACCTCTACCTCTGCCCAATACTCGAATTCACCCTTCCCAACTACAGACACTCTATTAAGTCCATGTAAAAATAAATATATGCAGACAGAAAGATAGACATATGTGAAGAACTTGTTATGCTTAATTATAATTCTAGGAGGTTCATTTAGACTGTCGGACATACTACAGGCCAACCTCTCACTCACCTCTGCTTGGTTAGAGACACACAGGTTTTTTTTCTCCCAAAGCCATGCTCTGTTTCCCAGTACAGACAGTATTGACCTTACCTTCCAAATCTATTAGGACAAACAACTACTAAAAGTAAAGGAAAGACATTTGTTTAGTTCCTGTTGTGGACACATGAGGCATAAAACCTTTGTATCTGGAGAGCACGAAAGCTGAGTGAACTGGGATACAGGCTCTCTGTAGCATGAGATTTCAGACTCTCCTTTTATTGATTACCAGCTCAACTCTTCCTTATCATAAAAATTGTTACTTCCACAGAACTCCTCAAAACCAGCATAGCTCTTGTACTTTGTGTGCCCCAAAATGCTTTGGGTAAACCATATCATCTGTTTGATGATTCTCAGGTAGCTGAGGCCACAGAATTTAGGCTGCTCAGTGAAAAACTCATAAAATAAAAGAAAAAAATACTGCAGAAAGATTTCTTGGATCCAGGCCCAACATGTAACATGTTGAGTCAGAGATGATCCCAAAAACCTATTTTTGTTTTTTGAGAAATTAAAAAAAAAGACAACCCAAAAAAATAAAATAAAAAAATTCAAAGTGACTACAGAGTGTCTGAGAAAGGATTTGCTTTGTCAAAAAATACCTGTAAGCAGTCCTAATGACTAGCTACAAAGATATTCATTCCTTGAGTTCCATAAGTCACAGAAATTCAAGTGTTGCAAAGATATTGTTGAAGCCTGACACACTACAAAACACACCAGTGGAGACGGGAACAGAGAGACAGAGCACATTGACAGCATATCAAATTCATCATGACCTATGAGACTACCTTAGTAAATCAAAAAGTGACAAAGAAAATCCATGGCCTAGGTACAACACCTATTACTAAGAAGCATCTGCAACAGGGTTAGACCCAGGGGACTAACAATACAGCAGTGCTTTCAAATCTGCCCAAACTCTAGGTCAGAAATTTGATAAAATTAGTCCCAAACTATTTTCTGTGTCCTGTGATCTTTGTCATCTGAGAGCTGACTTCAAAAGATCCTGTCCTGACATATCCCAGGATTCCAGCTTCCTCCTAGGTCAAGATTTTGAGTCACAGAAGTTCCTGAACAAATAAGGACACAAGGTTTTCAGAAAAACTTGCAGTTTGGACTCTTTTTTTCCACCAGCTTTATTCTTCTGAATTTCCAGTCATTCATTAGCTGCTTACATATCTGCAAATGCCAAAGGGTGTTTCCAAAATAGTAACATCTAGATATTAAAGCTGTCTCATTTCAGTAGTAAAGCAAGCATTTTTCCATGCTCTCATCACTAGCACACAAAGAACAAGAATACCAAGATCCTCCTTATACTTTGTTTCATTGTTCCAGTTGTAAAAATATCAAGTTTCTGGTCATTCAAGAAGTGTTTATTCAATTAGAGAACGTTAGTATTTTTTTCCTTAATCTATTTCCCATAGAGCAAGTTTTTGTCTAGGTTACGTAGAAAATAGGAACATTGTTGTCTGAATGGTACAGTATGAAGCCGCGTCAGGGGAAGTTCAGCTTGGGCAGTAGGGAAAGGTTCTTTTCTGAGAGAGTGGTTGGTCACTGGAACAAGTTTCTCAAGGAAGTGGTCACAGCACTAATCCTGTCGGAGTTCAAGGAGCATCTGGATGACACTCTTAGTCATATAGTTTAGTTTTAGGCAGTCTTGCGAGCAGCAGGAAGTTTGATTCAATAATCCTTATGAGTCCCTTCCAACACCAGACATTCTGATTCTATGATTCTGTGAATAAGAAGTGCCCTTCCTTCTCCTTTACCATTAGGACACAGAGTTTTGAAATTAGGATAAGGATAATATCAATCATAGCTATTATGATACCTGCAACATTTTAGGATTTTCCATGGAAAACATCTTCCTTTTTAATAAAGTTGTTTGGAGACAACTGACCTCTCCCACCCAAGAACAGCTATAGGTCCAAACATAAGCTTAGGATGCCAATGGAAAAATTCCTTATGTGCTAAACAACCTTAAAATCAAGAGATGTAGACCTTTGGAGATACCTGATAAAGTTCTGGAAAGAAGAATTTCCTCTGTTGGCCTTTGTTTTAAAAGGTTCATCTTGAACTTTCTTTAAGAGTAATCCAGTTTTCTGTTAAAGGCTGGGGTACAAACTATCCCACATTCTGTGCCCTCTTTATGGGTAAAGGTGGCTCTATGGTTCTTTTCTCCATGAGCAGTGCAAGGAAGTAGTATGTGCTCTTGATTTTTAAGAGAGTTTACAATGGAGAACAGGGACTACAAATAAATAACCTCTTTGGGCAGAACACTAAATACTGTTCCTATATGCTAGGCTTCTTGCATACAATCCAGAAACAAACCAGTAGTTATACAGTCATGTATTTTACACATGTGAATCATGGCAACAGCGTGGTTTGATTAATACTCTAAGATAACAATTTTAAATAGAAAAAAAGTCACATTTTTTGTCAGGCGGTCAAACTTGCACTCTTGGAATGAGGCTAGTATGTTGCTATTCATCGCTCCCATTAGCAATATGTTTCCTATTCATGCATATGACCAAGGAGTATTGCTAATACTCCTTGTATATGACAAAACCATCTTTTTCTGTTATTGTAACTGCTACTGCAGTAGGATGCCCAAGGCATGGGAATCTGCACACTTCATCATTCAAGGACTACCTTTGCTCAATTTTTGTTTTCTTCAATACCCCCTGCCTTTAAAAGCTAAGGATTATTTTAATGCATTCCTTCCCACTGGTAGAGGAGAACATGCAGTTTCCCCTGAGGCTATTGTGCACAATACGCTGTGTATCTGTCTGCTGCAGTACTGAAGGGTTGGCACCTTCTGCTGCAGACCAAGGGGGGTAATTTCTACGACATCCTCTTTCGTGGTTGCCCACAAAGCAAAGGTCTTGAAGTTCTTAGCAAAGCTTCACTTTTTTTATGTATCAGCATGAGGTTGTATGATCACCAGTCTGCACTATCTGCCTGTATTATACCAGCCTAACAGGCAAAACATCAGGTTCAAAAATTATTACAAGCCACCACTTGTAATTTATGTTTTATCAACATAACATGCCTATTTACATTTAACATAATTAATACCTATTTCTACTTGTACTGTGTTATATTTTACCCCCAAACATACACACAGAAGTTTATCCAAGAAAATACATCTCCTCCATTGTGCCAAATCCTTGCTGAAACCAACAGAAATTGCATTACTTAGTATTTCACACCAGCATCTTCACTATATTTTCTTATCCTTTCCTGCTCCAGTAGTACCCCAAAGGAGAAAAAAAGAAGAAATGCAGAAAATTAATTTGCCCATCTAGCAATATAGAGCCAATACAGTCTCAAAGGCAAATGTGTCCTGTACATATGAGGTCTGTAAGATTTTACTCCCATTAACTCTCCTATAAAATCACAATTCTGGCATTTTGTGTGGATGGACCAACAAATGCACAGACCAAGGGAAAGTTTCTTCTAAATTACTTAGAAAAAACAATAGCAAACCTGAATTCCATGTATCCATGACAAAATATAACTCTCCTGTCATACATCAGTCTTTTTACTTTTTTTTACTGCTCATTTTTAAATATGTGGAAGAGCGTAGAGAAAAATCTCATCTGGGAGAGTCTGGCAAACTAATTACAATTTTAGAAAAGACACCTGTAGTGAGTTGCATAATATCAGCTAAAATCTCCTAAGGGTAACAAGAAAATCTATGTTGCAAGGCTGGGAGGGAATGGCTGCTAAATCCATAGCTGCAATCTATTAATGCACACATACATATGCACTCACATTGACATAATACTCTTACATACACTATACACTGCATCTCTGCTTTGAATCTCAGTCAGAAATAATTACATATTTCTCTTAATGTCAGAATGAAAGAACTCCAGGCGCAAAAAAATAGCTGTTATACAGCCATTTTGTGTGTTGAGCATACTGAATAAATGAGGCTGATCCTCTTTCTGCTGCTTTGGCTCTCCTTGCTCACGTTTCCTGCTCTGCAAGAGGACCTACCCACTCGGGCTCCACTGGGCAGGCTGCACACTGCAAGCAGTCTGGTATAGCCTCCTTTCCAAGAGCAGCCTCACACACCCTTACCCAGGACAGCACACAGACTGGGGTTCTGGACAACATTTCAGCAGAAAAACATAAGGATTCTTTAAACCATGATTTGAGAACACCTCCCTCTTTCAGCAGTGTACCATAAGCTGAATACAAAATATGGTATTTTTTAACAAGGACCATTATGTAAGATAATCTGAGAGAGACACCTGAATATCAAATTAAACTTACATAAAATATAATGCAAAAATGTTTTCTCTACTGTTTCATTTTAAAATTATCATAAAAAAGGATAGCTTTGGAATTGCTATTTTACCAGCCAACACTATTATTTTTTTTTTGTTAGTTTGGTTTTTCTTTTTATTTTTTAAAACAAATATTCTTGTCTATGGTGTACAAATATATACAGTAGCCATGACTACACAATGTGTGTATAGCTGTGACTAAATAGTGTGTTCTTGGAACACCAGTTGCTCTTTATACATGTAAGCACATATATACATGAATTATAGTAACTAACACTTGCAGTGGAAATTAAATTTCATAAAACATTTAAAACCTTAAGTGAATATAAATCTCAAAGGACTTTAAAAATTGAAATACCTTCTATCCTCTACATAAGGTTTGTGTTGAGGAACAAATTAGAACAACTTTCGTTTATCACCGAAAACAGTTTTCTTCTAAACAAACAATAAGAATAACATCAAGCAAAGCTTGCTTTGGCTCCTCAGGTGTGCAGACATATTCCAATTTCCTTTCAACAATGATTTTTATGCAAATCAATGCTGCACAATCTCCTGACCTCTTTTACCACCATACTGGGACAATGACAGTTAAATAATTGGATTGGCATATTTGTAGGATATTTTATTTTATATTAAAAAGTTAGTGCAGGACAATTGAAATGAAAATAATGTGACTTTCTGTTAATTCCAAACTGATGAAGTACCAACATTTCATGCCAAACAGAGTAAAGCAAACAAAGTGATTTGGGCTGTTAGTCCATTCATCCCCATGTGCATATACTTCACACCCCCCTCAGTTGTTAATTCCTAACAACGATGCTTTCATCCAGAACAAGGATAATGAGAAAAAACCAAGCAGTGTTCCTTGGGGAACTGTTACACTAAAAGTTACCTAAGGACTAAATCCCACTTGTGCCTCCTGCACGTGATAAAGATGAGCAAAGCATTCAATACTCCTGGCTGATTTAAAATCCAAATATGCAAACAGCATTATGGAATCCAGACAGACTATTCTGCTTCGCTGATGACAGATGCGGAAAAAAAGCTGGTCTGATTAATCTTTTGACTTTGAACCAGCAGAGAAGTGGACACCTCACTTTAAAGAGCAATGCAGAGTCCCAGCTGAAGAGCAGGTGCTGCACAGTGTTTGCCTTTCCTGCAGAGGATGCTAGCTAGCAGGACCAAGCAGCTGACCATGACCAAAATTCTTGGCCCTAAGTGACCCAAGAACAGATTATAAATCTATCATATAAAATATTGCAAAAGCCCCATTTGTTCTTCCACCCTTTCAATATGTGATGTTATACGTTTGTGATTCTCTCGTTTTATTGGGCTCTTCAGAAAGCTGTTTATGATCATTTGTGGACAAAACAAAGGCTCATTGTAAACTCTCTTTTAAAAAAGTTGGAAGGTCAATATGAAACAAAGGGCAGCACTTTCATAACTGCTTACATGCAAACTATGCTTGTGTGTGTAATATTACAATGCATTTTAGCAAAGGGATAGAGTCCTAGCTAATTACAAAGCTAACATATAATGGTATTGCATTAGCAGCCTAAGAAATTCCTATTGAATTGCATACATCTGAAAATAGAAAGACATGCTTGTGCTGAAACTTAATTATCTTGGCAAAAACTGTGAGGGCTTGATTCTCAGAAGACACAGACACAAAGCTCTGCTTTACACTCCCAAGGATCTAATTCTTTGTTTATTCAGACAACCTCCATCAGATAAAACTTACCATTTGGATTTCACTAATTTGCCTTCTTATTTATAGTATCTACAGTTAAGTAACACAATTACTGAAGGGAAAGAATACTTCTGATCTACAAATACAAGGTCTGAAAGAGACAATCGGTGTGCTCTGCCAGGTTAAAAAAGTTAATGCTGCTGCATTCCACCCGAGGCAAAGAAGACAAGCCTTTTCCAAGGACAGGTCTGACTGAAGTGCTTTTTTATGGGTTCAAAGTAAAACATTATGGTACAAAAATGAATACAGCTTTGTTTGTTTCTTCAGTCATCGTTAGCAATAGACATAAGAGTATTCTGGTTTTGAGCCCATATGGAAAGACCATCAACACTTTCTGCTTCTGGGTCCTTTGCCAAAATACCATATCCCACATGCCTTTTACCTTAAAACATAAAAGAAAAGGTGTTGTTCTGGTCAAATAAAGAAATAATTTTTACTAGCATACGTCTAATGTTAAAGCTGCCTAAATCCTGCCAAAGACATTACAACACCATCTGCAAAACAGATTTTCATTAAATTGATCAGTTTAAAGTTAAGCAGCTAGGCAGATGATGCTTTTGAGCTAACCTTTAACCTTTAACCTCCTTAAACTGAAATCAGGTCACTCCTTTTGGGTAATATCTTTGCCACTTGAGAACATGGGAGGTAAAGTGATCTACCAAAATTTAAAAATCATAGTGTTAATAGTGTTGTGGATCAATACTTTGTCAATACAAGGAAGACCAAGGTAGTTCTTGCACAGCTGAGTATTAGTCTGCTAACTGCTGCCTCTCACTTTCCCTGAGCTCCTACACAATGTAAACTGAAGTAAATACACAATATAAAAGCAGTGTCTACTGAAGGTATTATCAGCTAGTCAAATAATATTTTTGATAAACTAGCTTCAAATATTTATTTGTGATTAGAAATTGATCATGTCATTCAGGTAATTGGTTAAGTAAGTTTTATTTTCAGCCATTCCAGTTTACTTTACAAAACAGCTATCTTGCACTTATTTACTTATCAATAAAAGTATTTGGAAACTATTTTATGAGCACAGGACATGATATATGCCATTCCTTGAATCAAAAGTTATTTGACTAAGCTACAAAATGGCTGCCTTAAGAGCAGTTCCTGCTGTATGTATTTTACATCTACAGAGATAGATCACTGTCCTGCCTCAGCTTCCCAAATCTGCAGAAGCTGAATGCTTCCTCCTGCAGAATGGAAATGCACTTTGTTGCTATAGAAGCTTTCTCTGTTTACTTGTGGAGTCACTGAATGCTTCTTGATGGAGGCTGCCAAGAACTTGCAACTCTTCTGTGGTTTAATTTGCTAATATCGAGCTCCACAATTCCAAAAGTAAGTCTTTGGGAAATTCATTTAGGCCAAGCTGAGTTCACTCAGGGTAAGGCTGTCTTTGTTCTGGTTCTTAGAAGCCACATTACCAACACCATTTGAATACTGCACTTCTGTAAGGAACAACCAGGCCATTTCTTCTTTAAATAACTTAGAAAACAGCTAAAGGTTCCACTTCGCCACATTTAGAATCTAACTCTAAAAGTGACATTTCCGTACTGCCTAAAATTATACAGCTTCAGAAGAGAAGCTCTGATGTTCATGGTCGCTTTAAAAGCTACGACTATGAAAAGACATCCTTTTATTCCATCAATAGTTAAGAACAGGGAGAAAAATCAAGCTGTTATGGCAACATTTATAAAAAGAAAATTCACAAAACAATAACATTTAAATAAATATAAATGACTGAAGAAAAACTTTGAGGTACTTGACAAAGCAAAGGAACAAAGTCACAGATTCTTTCTGTGCTTTCAGATGGTTTTAGTATTAAACTTTTTATTGCTGAGCCATATTCACAGCACCCTAATTTTAAAAGAGAGGAGCTGCTTGAATATAAACACAGTTCATGAATATTCAATATTGCTCCCAAGGTATATATCTATTATTCATATAAATTAATGTTCTTTTTTTCCTTAGGTGCTCTAAAAGTTTATCTGATGTATCAAGAGAAGAAAGTTTACAACTCTCTTGGTGTCAACAGCTTCACCAAGGCCTGACAAAACTATCAAGTCTACTAGCTGATAACTTAAGAGACTTTCAAAGTTGCATTTATTTCCATCTTGAGGCCTGAATGTACACTTACAAGAGTCAAGTTTTCGGGGTGATGTACAGAGGCATTACATTCTATTACAGAGCACACACACCAAGAACATTTTGGTCATTTGGGACACATTGTAGCACTTCATGCCAACCCCAAATCTTAAAAAATAACACTAATACTCCAACTGGTACTTTAAATGAGACATCACTCTCCTTCAAATTAACCTTAAAATGAAATTATATAAAAACAGTGTATGCATCTGTCTATGCTATCGACTTTCTGAGAGTCCTTAAACCTAGTGGGGTTCAAATTTCCAAGATTCTCTAAGAGGTCATGAGGGACAGAAACTTTTTTTAAAAAGCTGAGATACTCACTAGCAATCCTTGGGACAAGTCCTTTAAAAACACAAGCATCAGGAGAATTGGAACCCTATGGGTAACAGCCAGACACTTTAAATTGTCCTACTTAGGCCATGAAGCCTAGAGAGTATCTGGGAGTTTATGGATTCTGTTTCCACTGGGATATCCTTAACTGATTCAAAGACTGAGCTCCAAAGGCTACTGATGGTCCCTTGCTATGCATGCCACCCACACTACATAGATGCTACTGAACTGCTCCAGCTAACAAACCAGCATCTGGCAAAGAAGCAGATCCAGCAGCAGGACATTTTTAGTGATGAGGGCCATGAGCTAAGACCCTGTCCCTTAGCATCCCACATCAAATATTTTGTAGGACTGGCTGGAAACCCAAACATATTTGATGAAGGTTTCTCTAGGGATCAGGTTGAGTGAGTGAAGAGAAAGTACTGTTTTGAGTAGATAGTTTGTGTACCTCTTGACTATAGGTTGTTTTTTATTAAAAAAAAAAAGAAGCTGGCATATAATTTTCAACACTATCAGATGCTTTGACAGTGAAGCCATCTGACAAAAGCCTTCTGCCTTCCCTTCTCTTCTATTATTCTCTTCTATTATTCTTGTCTGGGGCTACATTTGCAGTAGCCCGAATGGTGGCATGATAGAACAAATAATTGAAATAATGTAGGTTAACACTCCAAAAAAACAGGTGAGGACCAAAAATGTGTGGGTTTTTTGTTTGTTTGGTTGGTTTTTTTAAAACCCTGACTCAGAGTGTGGTTGCACAGTGTAAATGGAGGAAGCAAGGAATGGCTTCACAGATGACAGGGAGCAGGAACCTCTAAAGGGAGTTTTGCTGAGGAAGGCTATGTCACTACACTCTCAGCTCTTTTCATACTTTTCATAACAGGATTTTAGATCTTAAAAAAAAAGCCAAAAAACACCAACAACCTTTAGAATTAAGGAAAAATACAATTTAAATAAAATACATTATTAAATTAGAAGAGTAGCCAGCACTGTGGGACAGTATAATAGACCAAAACTTGTGTTACTGCCATTTTTTCTCACTGCTGATGCACCAAGGTCACAACTATCAGGTTATAAAATGAAAATCTATGTTACCGCCTGTGCAGCATGTGTTAGCTCAGACCGAACATTTGAACATGGCTGAATACCAGAAAAATGTTATTTCTTGCCTAAACTAGAGATCTACTGAGACTTTTCCATATTTGTTCTGTATGTGCAGGTCTTCAACATGATTAGAAAACCAGCATAATTCCTGTAATCAGCAGATGACTCCTGATAGTTTAGTTATCACAGAATCCTAGTATAAATCAATAGATAACACTTGCAAAATGGATTTTCTAATCATATTTAGAGCTTGTTACAGTGACTAATGGTTTGCAATATTTCCTGAATTTTTATATCCCCTAGACAAAAGAAGTTTTTAATAAGTTACAAAGTTATTCATCTTGGAAATGAATGTGTTATATTTTGTACATGAACCAAGACAATCAAGCCAATCCAGTAAACACACTGCAGAAAATAAGTTACCCCATAATTAGGGTTTGGAAAAAGTCATGACAAGTTGTGTAATAAATGGTATTCATCACTCCCACATATTCATTATATCCACATAGTTTTTTCCAGTAAAGATAAAAATATAGTTGCCATTCTACTAACATATTTATCTACACCACACCCTTTCATGTTTGTGTAAAATCATTGCTGGTTTGGAAAAGAAGGGCAGACAAAAGGATGACAGTGCTTACTTTTGAATAGCCTTTGTAATAATGTGGCATATTGCATGTGCTTACTGAAAATACCAATGTAAAATAACTTGGCTGTGACACATTATGGTTGCAAACAGATACATATGCCAGAAAGTCACCTCCTTTCCCTATGCACAGTATGGGAAAAACATCATTTTCCATAATCTCTGTCAAGCTTCTGACCAAACTGTAATGGACAAAGTCTGAAAAGGTTATGGGAGATGTAAAACACCTCTAGTCATTTAATACGAGAGAACTTTTTTTTTAAAAAAAACAACTTATGGACCATGGGTTTGCAGAAAGTGCCTCCTAAATGACCTCCAGGCAACTCAACAGGACTCACCTGGAGCACTTCTCCCTGACTAACCTGCAGTTTTTGTTTGACTATACGCATGTTCGATAAACATTCACTCTACTAATTAATCAAAGTCCTGTTTGATGAGCATGGAAAGAGTTAATTTCCCAGCCTACTTGGCGCTGGCTGGAGTTGCTGTCATAGACTTACCTTGTAGAGTTTCAGGGCTGCCTCGTGCCTGTGATTGGTAGTATGTAAGCGCAATTTATCCACGCTGTTGGTGTAATAGTCACAGGCATTACATTTCAGGTGAACTGGGTTGCCAATGGCAATACACTTCAGCCTCCACTCATTAGTTTTTCCGCCTTCTTTAATGTGAGCCACCAGTTGATATTTCTGCATATGTTTGTCAGTCTTGCAGTGGAGCTGGAAGTTTGCTTTGAGCTGAGTGTTGTAGTTACAGAGCTTGCACTGGTAGATGTCTCCAATTACAGCCCTCCACTCCTCTTCGGGGAGTGAGCGCTCACTGCTCACATGCACACTTAGGGCCTCCAGGCTGTCAGAGGTGAATTTGTTGCAAACAGCACACTGGAATAGCTTCAGCGCTGGGTCACTGATATAAGGTGACAGCTCTCCTGCAGTAAGGAGGGACAGGTCATCACCCATTAGCTGACCACTGGCAAGCCGGATTTCAGGCGGCAGCTCATTATTTACTACAGGAAAAAAAAAATTAAAAGGGAAAGTAGAGACCAGCAAGCATAGCACACACAAAGGAATCCGTAAAATAAAGCCTTGACAAGGAGTTTGCTTTCTCTAGAGCTTAAACTATAAAAAGCTGTAATAGGATTGAATCAGGATCAATTACAATCATCCCTTTCAACTTCTAAATTCCCTCATCAGATAGCTTTAATTACTCCTACTGGGCATGATGTCATTCTGGAATTTGTATTTTCAAAGGCATGAAAGTTGATCAATAAAATAACAAAACAGTAATGCTTTAGTAACTTAAAAGGCAAGATTAACTTACACAGCACTAATTGTAGTTTTTTTATATCCTTTAAATGATGCTAGAGGTAGGTCAATATATATGTGTATATCTACAATATATTAATTAGGTTAAGAGTACCTAGACTAACTTAGCTACTTTTGGTACCACAACTCAGCATTTCTAATTTTAAAATATATACAGTGAACAACATGGGTGTAATTTAGGTACGTCACAAGGAAACATCACAAATTA
>NC_081250.1:123577435-123589935 GCF_030490865.1 Poecile atricapillus | reverse complement strand
TTTAGGAATTAATAAATCATATTTACTGTGTTTATTCATATGTCAATACTCCCAATCTGTAAAGCTTTCACCATTTAATCTCTTTAACTCTGACCAAAGTTAGTTTACATTAGATGTTTTTTTAAACTCACATGGAGCTAAATTAAATAAAAGCAGCTAGAAAATTAATCCTAATTATCTTCATGAAAAATAATGTTGCCTGGATCCGTCACCTGTTCTCACACACCATGAAAGAGATCATTTGCATTCACAGCTCTTAAGAAAAAATTATAGAAATGTAGGTTTTTGCTTCATTAAACATAGGTCTAATTTAACAAAAATGTAATATTAACATAAGTAAGTATACTAAAAATACCTTAATGATGTAAAACAGAGGAGTATAATCTTCTGAAGTGTGAATTATCACAAGCTTTGTGATTTTACTGAAGTCTGGATGTGCCCTCTGTCAGCATATTTGCAAGGTAAGAATGGATTGCAAAAGTAACAAATAATGACTAGGGAGTCAGAGTGGCTCTACACTATTCACCTAACATCTCTGTTGTCTCGAAACAAACTGTGAAATAAATATTACAGTACTTTTTTTGCTTGCATTTCTCTTTCTAAAAGTTACCACGAGGCAGGTAGTCAAGTAAACAGTCCAGGTCTCAGGGATATATCACAACTCCAGATAAGGAAATATAATGAAAACAAAATATAAAGAATCTTGCTTAGAAGCAGATTTACAAGACTGCAAGACTCTTCTAATTATGCATCTGGAAAAAAAAATAAATAAAAAAGCTGTGGTATTGTAGATCATGTTAAACATTTAAATATTACTCTGTATTAAAGTCAGCCTGGTCAGTGAAAATACAGGATGTTTTTTAAACAGTTTAGTTATTAATAAAACACTTTTTTTCTAGAATATTATCATGGCAAATTTGTTTTGTATTGCCAAGATCAGCTGGGCATTTTGTTTTTATTATGCATAGTCTTTTGTCATTTTTTTGTTCTGCAAGTTAATTTGACTGCTGTGCATAAGTGAAGTGAGCAATTCAGTAATTAACTTTGGTGTTTTAAAATGTATGAACTTTAATTAGATTTCATTATAAACAAACAAATGTCAACCATAATTATAAGCTCCTTGGTTTAACCACATATTATCCCTTTTCAAACAAACTTGATGTCAGACAAATTAAAATCAAGCAGCCAGCAATTTTGAGTTGAATTTTACATGATCTGCCAGTAACCTGATTACTTTAACTTCAATATCATTACAGGAAAAGTATTTCAAGAAAAATAATTACAAGAATTCCAACAGGAGACAAGCTTAATTGTATTGATTCAAAAGATGCATGTATATAGGAACCATGCTGAAGGAATAATGTTATCTTAAATCTACAGTTACTATTAAAATTATATTGTCTGGCATGAAAAAGGCAATTTGAGATCAGTGTCTGGAAAAGCAGAGATACAAAACTAACTGAAATAATTATCTTTACGCCATTATACTTTAAGCAACAAAATATCAGTGAGGAACAACTTGAAGGCATGAAGGTTTGCAGGTTTATTTACTGACTGGTGTATCTATTAGTACCAGGAACAAGTGGAGCTGTCAGGACATAATGAAGGTAAATGATTAGTTAGCACAGAGACTGAGCTCTTCTTCAATGCAATAAGAGTTAATTAAAGTTTACCACCAAACATCAACCAAAGCAGGATGTTGATCAGGTTTCAGCATTAAGTGCAAACAGACAATGGTTGGCAGCAATTAGTGCAGCTATCAAATGACATGCAATTATAATTATACATTTAAAACAGCTAAAGGCTTGTGGAAGGGAGGGAAGAATCCCATCAGCTTCTTTGACTACGTACAGTCAAAGTGCAGGAAACAGGTATCAGATATATCACTTCAATATTGTAAATCAATAGAATTAAACAAAAAAAAAAGGTTGTACAAGCACATTATCTGAAAAAGGACAATTCACTGTACATGAAATGGAAGAAATCTGCAGGCGACTCCTAACAAAGATAAGTACTAGTCAGATTAAATAAATTACTTTACTGCTGCCACTCACACTGACACGCATAAACAGGGAAGTGTTTGGGGTTTAAAGACTGGTGGCTGCAGCTTTATTACACATTTTTATGCCAGACTCAAGGTTACCTGGTATCTTTAGTCCCTGTGGCCACACTGACAGCATGAGAAGGCCCAGAAAGACCGTGGGCCCAAAGCCCATGACCACAAGAGCTGGTTTCACATGCTAGCTGCAAGCCTGCTGCGAGGAAGCCTGGGCTTACCAGAGGCAATTGCCTGGTACCTGAGCCACAGCCTAAGGCTCTGCCACACATCCCCTCCTCTCCAGCCCCTCCAGTCAGCACGTGAACCAACTCTGCCTGCTCCCAACCTTACGCCCAAGTCTTGGGAAAGAAATAGGAAGTGAGAGATTTCCATCCTGGACAAACGCTGTGCATGGCACAGCAGCGACGCAGACACGCGAATGATCCAGAGCACAGCGAGGCTGGCGCTGCCACCGCCACGCGCTGCTCCTGTTCCAAGGCCTTGCGGAATGGTGGCAGCCACCAGATCCACGATGCAATGGAGGCGATAACAATTTTCTTCTCAGCCTCCCATTAAAACCAAAGGAAAGATGATAAAATTGCAGCAGCACCTTTAATAGCAACACCAAACAAAGGGAAAAACTGCTGTCGGCCCAGTGCTGACAGCCTGCTGAACACCCTGTTAAAACACCCCCAGTTCTGCAGTATCAAACACACGGGGCAGGCAGCAAAGCAGGTAAACAGCCATTATTAACTGGAGTAGCCTCACAGACAATTAGCTACACAAATCTAGTATCCGGACAATTCTCAGTAACCGCTCCACGCCCTGGAGGTGGAATAACTCACTCTCACTCACTCCTCTTGGGCTGGCGTAAGTGCAGGTAGTGGGATTACATGGTTAAACATCTATAGTACTCCACATCAGCTGATTAAGTCTGGCAAGAAGGATCCCGACCTCAAAGAAATCAAGATCTCTTCAGCATTTTTATGGACAACACAGTGGGAAAAGCACCGTGCTCTTCCTAGGTATGTAACAGGAAGCAAGACAAAGCTTTCCAGCGGACAAGTAGCAGGTTTCCAAGAAAGCTAAGCTGTGACAAATTAAAACCTGATGATGAGAAGAGCAAAGGGGTTAGACAGTAGGATTCATTGCTGAAGGATACCACTGCAACCATGAATCTACCAAGATTTAAAAAAAAGAATGGAAACTGGCTGCCAAAATTACCCAGAGTTATTGTAATGAATGTGAACAAAACAAAAACAAAAACATAAATTGTAAGGGATATTAAATCTTGTTTTTCAGAGGTCTAAAAAATTTGCATTTGCAATCTTGCCAAGGCAGGCGTATACAATAGATTATCCTACATCTGCCTACTGTGATATTCTTCAGAAGCATTTTGCATAGACTAGTCAAAGAGAGAAAAGGCTGGCCACCACAGAGTCCCAGTTTGGCAATCAGTATGTTTTTATATTATGAATTACCCCCTGAGTAAAAAAGTGTCTACAGCAGGGAGACTATCATTATATTTTATTTTAACTAACCCATGCAAAAAGACCATCAGCATCAGTCCGTTGTTTTCATTTTGCATAAATTTCCACTGTGTCAAATTCAGTAAACCTTCTTTCAAGATTGTAAACACTGTATTTTTTTAATGCCCTTTTTTTAATTATTTTTTTATTTTAGCAGGAAACCCACATACATATGCAAAATGCATTAGGATGGGTTGCGTTAGTATGTTGGCTACCAGTTCTGATTTTCACTGGAAAGTGCACACGTTCACATTGCTAAAATTATTTTAATAAAATGCTTTACTGCTTTTCATAGTTCCTGGGCTGAAGCCTAGAGCAGTTCTACAGATTTTTTTATTTTTTTTTTTCCTAACAAACCTCATTTTCCCAACTAATTCTGTTATGCTAGGGATTTGTGCACAGAGTTGGCTAATCCCAGTATTTCCCTAGAGCTGCATCTAAGCTATGGCCCACTCCCAGCACAAAAGTGTCTCCAAAAGCCCTTTCGCCCCCTTCAGCACTGATACACTCATTGGTCCTGACATTTTCACTTCAGCCATGACAAATGAGCTGATGGCTGTGATCAGATTGCACACGAGGACTGCTTTATCAAAGACGTATCATTAACTCTCATCACTGTCTTCCATTATGACTCTTTTGGTCAAATCTGTTGTGAAAATGCAAGTGAGTTTAAAAATATAACCAAAACATGGCAACAAACAAACTTCATTTAAAAGCAGGAAAAGAAAACCAGACTCGGATGGGATCAGAAAGAGTCTAGCGTTAACTAAATGTTTCTCTGGGGATTTAAGTAACTGTACTCAACCTCTGCCCCAGTGCAAACATGGCAGTTGACCGTCTTCGAAAGGTCCCTTCCCCCATTGCGGACTGTGAGCACTACTTTGCCTTTTTTAGAGAAACAAAAATATAGCAGCAGCCATCAAATATGTCTAAAAACAAAGTCAACTTTTTTTTCCCTTTTTAGTCTCTGAATCACTTCACATTCTGTGTGTCTGCTCTTATCAAAATATGTTTCTCAAATAAATCCCTTAAAGAATATAAAATTTTCATTTGAATCACAGCCACATAATCATACTGTTTTCTGACTCACATTAAAAACACCAACATAAAGCACTGTCTGAAACGGAAATCGCTGAGCTCCCTATGAATACCACAACCTTTCTGTCGAGTTAGAACCTAAGTTCCAGTTACACGGTTCTTGTTACATCTAGAGGCTTTACAAAGTATATATTTGTTGTACCGTATTCTAACAATTCATCTGAGAATACACATCTAGCAGAGTCAACTGTAACACAACAGATCTTGGGAATGGAGGTCATGCTTTGAGATAAAGTGCTATTCACTTTTGGACCATGCAAGAAGCTCTTTATTCCTGTTCTTATTGGCATCAGTTCCCCCTTACCAGAGCAAGAACAAAGCCAAGTGCTCGTGTGAGGTTTATGAATAAATCAGAGGTGAGCCACTTTAAGTGCTGCCCATGATTTCCTTGTTGACAGTGAGCACTTAAACAGGCTTCTATGACCAGCAACTCCTGGCAAACCTTAATGGCTCCTAATCTGTACCCTGCTTCATTTCAGGAAAGAAATGACCTACCCCAATTTTTCTCAAGTCTTCACCTTTTGGGCAACTACTGTCCCACCTTTTTATGAAATTCACATTTGGGGACTGTCCTGTTTCAGTGCCAAGTTTTCACATAACACACAACATAAAAATCACCATTTTTTTCCTTGAAAACAAATGACAGCTAATAAAATATTATTATGCTGTGCAGCCTAAGTAATTCCCAGACAAACCATTACACAATTCGGCGTTTGTTTAAATTGCATAGATTTTTAAATTAACCTAAAAGATATGCAGTATATTTGCCTCCAATTATTAAAATAATGTAAAAAATAAGCTGAGAGCAGACTTAACCCTTCTGTTCAGCTACAGCTGAAATCAGGAATGTTTATAAATCATTACCACTGAATGTGTTTTAAAAATTCAAACAGCCTCAAAATCTATTTTTATATAATACTAACATCGAAAATCAAACTAATTTCAACAGCAAACTCTTTGCTGGGCCAAACAAATCTGGTCCGGGAACATCAGAATCCAGCTGTGGCATGACACTAGGTGTTTCAGCATGTACGTCTTTGATGCACAAAACCACTCAGAGAGCTATGCTGTTCAGCATTAAAGCTGTATCCTGCATGGAGAATAGATTTCTACATGGAATGAAATTCTTCATTTTTAAGTACTGTCTCTCCCTCACAACACCTCTTCTTCCCCCCGCCCCCCCCCCTTTTTGACATGTCACCATCTCCAGATGGCTGAATTGACTCTGTAGTAGCTGAGTTATTGTCAGGCTCCCTGTTTCTGCTCTACTTAAATACTAACATTTTTTTACTCTGCTGTCTCTTGTTGCCTTTCCACCCACTCGGGAAAAAGCTGTGATTTCAGTGAGCGTTCCCCTCGGGGCCAGGGGCCGGCTGCCTGGCAGCGCTGACCTGCCGCTGCTGGAATTGCGGCGGGTGCCTCAGCAGATGACGCTCTTCTTTGCAAGGGCCTGATCCAAACCTGGGGAAATCGATGAGGCGGCGCTGGACTTTGGAACAGGCCCTCAGACAAAACTGGAAACTGCAAAAATACTGCGGAAACCACCCCGTCAAGCGAGAGAGAAATCCACGGCCCAGACCAGCTAAGACTTAAACTCCAGTGATGCTTTTCACTGGAACCAAAATGTCTGTCCCAGTGCACTGACAGACGACTCAGTGAGAAATTGTATTTTTCTTCCCTACAGAAATCAGTTGCTCCTCCTGGAAAAAGTCCCAAAGCACATTGCTTTGTTTTAGCAGAGTGGCTCGTGGTTTTGTGTGCATGGGGTGGCACTTCCCACCTCAGAGATAACTGCACTGCAATGGCAAAGAAAATTATTTTTTTTTGGTGAACAGTTTGTGAAAACTCAAAGGAACTGAGAGATTGAAGGATAATATATGCCATATAACTAAATATTTTATTTTAGAAATGTTACATTTTCTTTAATTTAAACTCTTGGTGCTATGAACAAAATCAATAACTATATTTCAATTTAAAAAAAAAAAAAAAAAAAAACAGAATAAAACAGAAAAGGACCTGAGTAAAACCCATAGGAATAAATTCCCTGTTTAAGGAGCTACTTTTCACTCAGAGCCTTATTTTCTGGAGTGGGGAAGGCACGGGAAGTGTTAGGTGGTAAACAAGGAGAATCTTAAAGGTGGACAGCCATAGTTTCTCAAACAGGCAAACCATCTGCATTTGAAAACATCACGTAACACCTGGCAAATCCAAGGATATTTTTTCCCCTCCCTTGTTATGAAAGTTCTGGTCCCCTGGTTACCAAAAATCAAAGGACCATCCCCAACAGATAGACAGAAGTAATGCTTTGGCCATGAAAAGAGATTATTCTTATCTGTTACACTACCATCTTCTGGGACAAGTGTGGAAACAACTGGGATTATTCCAGGTTTCCATCAGTGCCCCAAACACTGGAGCACTACCAGTGACAGGTGCCTTGTCATCTCAGATTAGGTGAATTTATAAGGCAGCCTCGGTGTCAAAACAGGGAGGAGCAAGCCTTCAGCAGCAGCCTCTCACAGACCCTCAGCTCTGCTGTTACCTGGTAAAAGGAAGAGAATTGACCCTGCTCAGCCTCTCTGGAAAACCTCTTACTTACAGACCTTCTCGTGCCTTCCTTAAAAATGGAAATGGTAGTACAAAAAGAGGAGATGAAACCTTTCGAATTTTATTTTATGGGATTATTATCAAGTGGTAACTACAGGCCTGATTTTTTTTTCCATTAATATCAAAACTGTCTGTCTTGCCAGTTTTACACTCGCATTGTTCCTCTAAATTCAGGGCAGTAATTGTTAAATCAGTTTGGGGTGAATGGGAAGAATCTAGTTCTTTTGCTTATATGATTCATAGGCCTTTTGTATATATTTCTTTGTCGCAGAAACAGAATATTTGTCTATTTAAATACAGTTTTAAATGTATATCTAGTGTGTGCATCGCTTTTTCTGCAGACACTGCTGCAGCCTATATGGCAAATGCTTGTTCCGAGGCTCACCATGTTCTTTCATGTACTTACAGCCTTTAGTTTGTGAACTATTGACCTGAAGGACTGTAACACCTTCTTAGGACCTGGGATAACCGATCAGATCACTGAGAATATTAAAAGTCTGCTAGATTTGTCTGTAAAGAGATCCCAGTTTATGTATGTATCTTTAAATTTTTTCTCAAAAATGCAAAAAAGCAAGTTAAATATAATTCAGACAAATTACAATCTAAATCTCTCTCACACTCCCTCCTTTTTCTTTTCTTTAATTGAAAGCAAATTCTGAGTAATGTGAACGTAAAACAGAGTGTCTTGATACAGGAAACTTTTATTTTGACCATATAACTTAGTCAAACCATTCCTCAGAATATTTTTTTTAAGCTGAAAATGTAATTCCTCAACAAGTCTGCCATGTTTCAGTCTGGCGCAAACTTTTCTGGTTAGTTTGGAACACGGCAAAAGTTGCAATAATAATGAAAATGCTGGTATAAAACTGCTATAGAGTGACTATTAATGCATTATAGACTAAACTTCCTGCATTTACTTTTCCAAAACAAGTTTATCTTCACAGGTCTGCAAAATCCTGCTATCAATAAATGTGTTTATTATCCCTTTCAAAAACAACAAATCTCAAAAATTACCAAACAAAACCTACTAGGTTTGTTATACCTATTTGGTAAAAGCAGTTCATACAAGTCTTAGTTTTGCCTATCTTTTCATCTGTTCACATAAACATATTTTGTGTTACATCTTATTCTTTAAAATCTTGAATCTCAGAATCTCGCTGTGCTGGGTTTCTGCCCATTCAGAAAGAATGCAGACATCACATAAGTTATTATTAACCCATGTGTTATCCAGTTCTACAGTGGCTGGAACTTTGCCAGAGACAACACATGGTGCTTGGTTAACAATATTTTAAAATATAAATTAATTTATTTTTTTAATTAACACATTTTCCTTATAGAAATACACTAATAAGCTCTTCCCAGAATGAAAGATATACCCTAAGCATATTCCTTTCAAAGAATTTCATAAAGTAAGCAGCAAAATATTCTAAAACCTCCAGAAGGTCTTTATCTTTGAAAAAAGAGAAATTTTGCGACTATTCTTCCCAAGCACTTTCTGCACTTACAGTTTTGGTTCATTTATCCATAAGCAATCCTAATTTCTTAGAGGCACCTCCAACATTTAAACATTATCAGATCAAGCCCAATACTGAACTAACAAGCATTTATAAATAAATGTTCTGCAAACTGGAAAAAAATCCCCAAAACAAGTTAATATTTAGTCTGACTACCAAGAGTTTTCCACAGTAGCTCTAAATCGGTAATTATGTTGACCTGATGAAAAAGAGAGCCTATTTAATATGCACACATACAAATAATTATTCACACTGCATTTGATTTACATATGTACAAAAGAACCACTTCCCACTTTCAAAAGTGGCTCAACACTTATGGTATTTTAACTGCCCTAATTACTGTTGAGAGAACATAATTAGAAGCACTGATCACATTGTCAACAGCTAACCAGTTGCAGCCCTGGCTGGGGGCCTGATCCTGCACTGGCTGGAGGCGGAGGGGGCCAGCGCTGACTGCAGGAGGAGGCCAGGGCCCTTCTCGCCACCTGAATCTACAGGAATCCAAATGTTTCAAACAACCTGAGTACGCTGACACAGTCACACTGAACACCCCGCTCCTTATGTGCATGTATCAATTGCTATTTCGGTAAGCTTTCTCTGTTTTCAAAGGCGAGCGAACAGAGTAATTTTTTCCCCAGCAAGGCTCCTATACCACTTAAACACTTAGCACTGAGTCAGAATTCATAACTTTTTCCAAAGGAGAAAGAGTTTAATAATTAAAACAGATATTGACTAAACCCTGCTTCCTTGAATACCAAACTTTTATTAGATTATTATGTGTTGATGCATAATTTCCATTGGCAACTTTTAAAGCAGCTCCTTCCCTCCCTGCCGGCCCCTGTCCTCCCTCTTTCTTTCCCCCAAGCAAAGTGCTGGGAATCCTTCATACCCAATAGTCAATATTTGGTTTGCCTGTCATGTTCCTGGAGCTCCCCTCCATACAAACCTGTGTTTCTTATCCTTTCGCTGCACTACTCCCGTACGTGTTACTTCACACGATGATGTAAATTCAGGGCATCTTAGCAATTTGCTAAAATCTGAGCTTCTGCTTGTTTTCTCAAGTCTTGGACAAACATAACTTTGGGGAGAGCTGAACATAGGCATAAAGAAAGAGGAGCCTGCATTTTCATCTTCCTTTCATCTCAGTCATTCAGTCAACCATTCAGTGCCCTATTCAACAGAGCTTTTCATTATGCAAAAAAATGCTAATCCTTTTCCGATGCTTTCACACTTGTATAAACCCCCATTCCTTCGACTGAAAAGCAATTATATCAGTTTACCTTTCTGTCAAAAACAGGATTAATATTCCAATACCAGAATCTCCTTTATTTTCCTATCTTTTGCTTTAGGAAACTAGAGATTATTAGTGGCGGTATTCCTTAGAGCAAGAATACATTATTTTAAATATGATTATTTTAGCCAAAGCACGAGGGGGGAGGGGGAGAGAGAGAAAAAAAACTTCAGTTGCTGCGGAAACTCTTTTCAGTGACAGAACTGACCTTCCCTTTGCAGAGGCCTGAATAGAATGAGCCTCACTCTGGTCTATTAATCAGAAACAAATTATGAAAGAATGTGGCTGGACTGGTTGACACTATCCTGTCTTGGGAGACTCAGTAACAGCCTAGTAACAATGTCCTCTTCATGGGTAATGAACAGCCATGACAAATGGGGCAGAGAAACTATTTATTTGCATATGCAAATTCTCACACAAGGGAAACATGTACAAACAAGTGTCATTGTAAGGTGGATTAGGCAAACAACGCTTTCTTTTTAGGACACTCTGCAGCCCAGAACATTAGTCAGCACAATTAAACCAGTCTCCATGGAGACTAATGAAATTTCACCATGGTATGAGTTAAATTAGATAGCTAGTTATGTGTTTTCACAATCCAACTTGAAATCCATTATTGTTTCAGAACAATACAGCAATTGTGCCTGGCTGATCTTTGCCAGCTCAACAAGCTCCTAAGTTGACAATTTGCATATGTTAATATAATTAAGCACTAATTACATGAAACTTGTACATATTCACATGCACTTTCCCTGGGCGCTTCTCAGTTTGAACCTTGGCCAAGTCTTTAACCCTTTGAATGAATTTGGAGTAGCAAAGATCTGCCTTCTGGGTACAGCCCCAAGGCAGATGCAGAAAAGCTCTTCATTTATAAACACAAAGCTTAACCTGGCTTCTCATATTTCTATCAACAGGCTAGAAAACATTTTTGTATGTGGTGGGGTAAGAGAAAGGCCGAGAGGTGGAGGGAGCTGGATTGGAAGTACTTTACAGACCCAGCTCTAGTGACCTTTTTGCATATGAAAACACAAATATTTGCCCACCTAACAGGTCACAAACACATGTATTGCCATTGTCACAGGTCTTCAAGACCCGAATTGCCAAAAACTAGACTGGGTTTTATGCCACTGCTCTCAGATCCACAAAAATGGGAATGAGAAAAGGAAAAAAGAGCAAGCAGTAACTAATGAGCTTTACATAAATATATGCAGAGGCAATTAAGCAGTGTTAATTACTATGACAGCAGTTAATTGAATATAATTAGATATTTTAAGCTACTGACTAAGGCATAGTTAAGATTAATTTTATTGAGATTAATTGTAAATAAGAATAGATTAACTGTGTTTTGACAGGCATAAAAAGTAGATCTGCAAATTAACTAGGAGAGCAGAAACTAGCACAAAAATCATATATTATCTTAATGTCACACCTCAGAATCATCTGCTCAATAAACATGACTTTTCAAACCCAAACAGACAGGAATCTTGAAGAAAAACAAACAGCTTGCAGAGATTAAAGAGCCTTTTGTCCTTTTTCATGTGCATTTCTTTTAGCAGACTAAATTAAGCGAGTCTGGTGTACGTTTTTAGGAAGGAACATTTCACACTGAATGGAAAAAATGTTCTATCACATATGAAATTCATGCAGCTGTGCGGAACCTAGTCCAGATGGTCTAAGACTATAAAACAACACTAAATGATAGACAGTAGGGCCTTCCCAAGATTATGTGATAAAGTCACAACCTCATATTTTGACTTAAATTTTCTGTCATGTATTGTTTCCTCCCAGATCAGATAGCTCCATTTTAATTTTTAACTGATCCTGAATATTCAGTGGAGACTCTCAATAAACATTACTGATAAGCATATGAGCATAAATCATAAAATATTTGCAAAATGCCCCCTTAGCTTCATTCAAACAATGCTGAATTCAAAGTCTCCTGGTCCCCCCACAATACTAAACTGTTCACACCATTTAGCTTAAATAGGTAAAAATGCCTGGGTTTAAATATGCTTCAAAAAAACACCAAAACACATTCTACCAGCAGATTAATTCATGCATGCTGCTTAAGAAAATTAACAACAAGGCTGAAGAATGCTGAACAAATCACTAATAAGAAAGGAGCTTCAATTGATTTTGAAATAAATCAATAGGTGATTAACACAATATTTTTAAAGCAGTAGAATGTATATATATTATATAAGCATATATATTATATTTTCAATACCTTTTTAGCTCTTAATCGAACAAGGGCTTTACAACAGTGAGCATGTCCCTATATTGACTATCAACTTCTCTGGAATGCCTTTAGTCTTTTATAACGAAAATCCAAAAAACGGTCTGTGAAACAAGGCTACGACAAGCCATTCTGCAGTGAAAGATTTTAAATCATCCAGCCTCTTCTAATAGACTTGAGACTTATTGAG
>NC_081250.1:123472435-123574935 GCF_030490865.1 Poecile atricapillus | reverse complement strand
ATCAGCTTATTTTTTCCTTCTTCCTTTTTTTTTTTTTTTTTTTTTTTTTTTTTGTCTATTGGCTGTCTTTTTTTTTAACACACCTTAGCCCTCGGTTCAAAACAAAAAAAATGAGCGCCTGTCCCGCAAAACAACCACCACTCCCTTTGAAAAAAATCTCAGAAAGGCTTCGCTGAAAGCAGTCCCCCGACCTTGCCCATGAGAGCCTTTCCTACGGAGCGGCTCGGCTCGGCCCGGCTCGGCTCGGCTCGGTTCGGCTCAGTTCGGCTCGGCTCAGCACGGCGGGGATGCCGCGGGCTCCGCCGCCGCCCGGCCGGCAGCCGCCCGCAGGCAGCGGCACCGAGCATCCCCGCATCCCCGCCAGCGGGGCCGCTCCGCGCCGAGCCGAGCCGAGCCCGGCCAAGCCCAGCCCAGTGCAGCCGAACCCAGCCGAGCCCAGCCGGGCCGGGCCGGGCCGCCTCCCCGCACCGCGCGGTGAAACTGACAGAGACGCAGAGCGCGCTCCTAACGGGCTCCTCTTCCTCCTGCTGCCGGAGCCGGCAGCCAGCAGCGATCCCCCTGCGCACACACACACACACATACACACACGCCCGCACGGCCACCCTGCCTCTGCTCCTGAGAAACCTACCTGCAAAAGAAAAGGGGGGAGAAGGAGGGGGGAAGAGGGGAAAAAGCACCCCACAACCTTCTCCTGTACACGCGCACGCAGTCAGGGTCCCCATTGCCCTGCTGGCATCCCCCCCCTCGCCCGAAAGCGAAAGTTTGAGAGGCCGAGGGGGGTGGAGATGAGGAGGAGAGGCAAGAAGGGTGGGAGAGCAGACTGTGCCTTCAAAAGGCACCTCAAAGTTTTGGGGGGACCGAGCTGAGAAAGAAGAGTGCGAGCTCTACAGGGGCTGGCAAGGGATGACTTCTGACAGCGGTAAAGTCTTTCCTAATCTGACAGTGCTCCCCCCTCCCCGAGCTCCCTGGAAAAAAACAGCGAAATAAAAAGTGGGGGGCATCCCCCGAACCTCTTCTGCAAAGCGAGCAGGGTTCTCCACTTAATCTGAAAGTTACAGCCCGAAAGAGGAAAAAGAAAAAAAAAAAAAAAAAAAAGAAAAAAAAAAAAAAAAGAAAAAAGAAAAGAAACCGACAACCCCAAACCAAAAAAAAAAAAAAAAAAAAGAAAAAAAAATACACAAACAAAACGTAACCCCCGGAATAAAAGAGAAAGGCAGTGAGAGAAAGAAAGAAGGGAGAGAGAAAAAGCATCCCCTCCTTCCGAAATGAGAGCAAATACTGTACCTAAAAGTGGGGAAACAGTCAGAAAAAGGGGGGAGAGAGAGAGGGGAGAGGTACATGGGATCTGGGGATGTGAGTGTGTGTGTGTGTATGTGAGAGAGAGAGAAAGAGGCACAGAGAGAGGGGGAGAGAGAGAGAGAGCGAGAGCGAAATATCAAAGATTGTGCAAGATCAGCCTGGAAAGATAATCGATACTCGACCTAAATTTAACACAAACTACTCAATAAAAGTTAAAGAAAAAACTTACTTTCCATTTCCCCTCGCAGTTCCTACTGGATCTTCGCCTCTCTTTTTTGTTTTGCTTTATTTACTTAACAGCTGATCACATCCAAGTAAACGAGAGAAGGTTCATTAAAAAAATAATAAAAAAAAATAATCCTCCAACTTTATTGGGTGAAAATAAAAATGATTGAGCAAGAAGTGGGGGGCATGGAGCGGTCCTTTGGGGTCCGGGAGTTGTTAAAGCATGTGCCGACCGCGGTCTCGCTGTTTGGTTGTGAAGGGGTTGGGAAAAGGAGGAAAGGAAATGAAAATCCGATATGTCTTTATTCTGCTAATTATTATCGTTTTAGCCCTGTTTAAAAAAATGGCTGATTAAGTTGAGTGCGCATGTCTTTGTGTGTCTATTCCCGATATGCACTCTGGGAATGAGAGAGAGAGAGAGGGGAGAGAGAGAGAGAGAGAGGAGAGAGAGAGAGAGAGAGGAGAGAGAGTAAAGAGAGCGAGGGAGAGGGAGAGCGAGGGAGAGGGAGAGGAGAGGGAAGAGGAGAGGGAGAGGTGTAATTAGTGAGGTGATCAACATTCTCCGGGCTGCAAATGACGCGCAGCCCCGGAGCCGGAGAAGCCGGAGCTGCCGCGGCTGCCGGGGGCTCGCCGGAGCTGCGGGAGCCACAGAGCCAGCCCAGAGAAGAAGGGGCAGCAGAAGGGAGCTCATGGATACAAACACAAGTCTGCAAACTTCATTAGTAACACAGACACACACGCACAGGCACACAAAGTAGATGGCCAGGGAAAATTAAAAAAAAAAAAAAAAAAAAAAAAGGGGTGGCAGACTTGCTTTTTTAACTGTTCGGAAACTTAAAAAGAGACGGGTCCAAATTAATTACTGAATTATTGCATCAGGGAGATATTTCTTTCTGTCTGTCTGCCTGTTCCTCTTTTACATTTTCTCTCTTTTAATGGGGATTTAATGAAAAAAAAAAAATATTGCATCCCATTTTTTGAATGGTCTAATGAATGTATGACACATCTGCAAAAGGAAAGGTAATATATCTAAGACAGAGAGCAACTACCCGTACGGAGATAAAGACGGATTTATTTACACATACACACACAAATATGCATATGTGCACATTCACATCCTACGTCGTTTTTGCACAAATGCACATACACCCAGCACACACAGAGTCACACAAAACATAGCACACTTTTATTTGTTGACCACCATGTAATTGCTTGGAGATACCAGCAAAGTAAAAAGCAAAGCCTTACAGAATATACAGTATCAACTGTAAACAGTCTTGTCAAAATGAAGTAAATATCAGCCCAGGGAAAGGGTCTCTTTGCATACAATACAGGTTTTGTGCATATACATGCATCATCTTCCATTTTCCCTGCAAGTATTGATATTTTATTAATGTTTTATCTGCTATATTTTACCAGACATATTTCATTCTTGGGGGGAGGGGGGCACACTATTATGATGAAAAGTAGGGTAAAATGTACAGATGTCATTATAAATCGGAATCTTCTACAAATATTTTCCTGTGTGGGATTTAAGAAGATTGCTTCTCATTTGAAAATCTAATTATCTTAACCTAATACTGCAGATGTGAATATGACTGACACTTTCATTAAAAGATAATTAACTAAAACTAGGAATAGACATACTTTAAAATACCCCCTACTGAAGATAAAAACATGACTATTCAAAGAGCATCCGAATACACCGCAGGAACACGTGCAGATTTTTGATAATGCTATTCCAGAAATGGGTATACCAGAAATGGTCACTAAGTCACAGTTACATGCAGGAGATATTTACAGTACCAAGGACCCCGCGCAGGTGAACCGTAACCTTAGAGTTGACATGCCTTTGAAGTTCGTGATTCCTGCGATACACATCAAAACCTTGTCTTAGGCCTTAAACACTAAAAACCAGCAGGAAGGTTTTATCACAACCTTCCATTAAAAGCACACATGCACAATAACAACAACAAACCAGCAAAAACCAGGATGGCAGAAACATACACCTCTCTGGGTCCTAAACCTTCTGCTCCAGGAGAACATTTTGCAAGTACTGGAACTAACGCTAATAGGAAAATCCCCACCTGATGATGAATTAAGGCTGCCCTTAAGGAAGCACAGGCCAGTGTCAGGGAACCGAGTGTCTAAAAGCAGATGTTTAAGGTCAGAGTGAAGGTCCTGATAGTTTTGAAGGAAGGGGGGAAAAAAAAAAGAAAAAAAAAAAAAGAAAGTCTTTGGAAAGGATTAGAAAAAATACAAAAACAAAAAACCCACAAAACAAAACAAACCCAAAACAAACCACCATCCTGAAAGTACAGCTATTCAAAAAGTCAGAATCTGTAAATAAAGCAGGGGATGGACCCCTACCCCAATCCAGAGAAACCTTAAACTTCAGCAGAATCTTCAAGATTCGAACTTAAAGGAAAAGTCAGGGGCATTGGAGGGTTAGTGAGAACAACTTTGTTGCTTTTCCAAGCCTCACCTATGCATTGCACCAGCTCATCAATGAAAAAAGGTGTGAGCATATATATGCAGATTTCCACAGGCATTGCGCCCTGTCAATGAAGGTAATAAGGAAACTAGCGATATTCTGCATTGTTGTTTACACGGTGGGAAAAAAATGCAAACAAAGACTGAAAATGAAATCTCTGAAACCTGTTTACAGTTATCAGATTGAGGGAGTATGATGGAAAGAGGGCTTTTAGGTTTAAATGGTAGACGAAACGGGATTCTGAGATAGAAGGATGCATTGTCCATTCAAGTGCATGCCTGAAGGATGGCAACACATTTCCTAAGACTGAAGACAATTAAATACAATGTGATGAAGAAACACCTGAGAACAATACATCTATTTCAAATTCAAGTGAAGAAACACGTATACTTAATGTCACGGAAGAATAAGGAAACGAAGATAATTTAGTTTTAAAGTCGTCGCCCCCCCGCACTTCCCCCCACCTCTTTTATTCCTAGTGCTTTTTTCCTGGTGAAACATCAATATCATTAATGTCATTAATGTCAAAACACCAAACGTCAGAACAGTCAAGTCATTCTTTTTTGGCTGTAGATTTTTCCCCCCTTTCTCTCGTCTTAGAGGGGGATATAGGTTTATGGTGTTCTTGAGTTACAGCTAAGGAACAAAGGAGGGGGGAATAAGGCAGGAATTGCGATAGGAGAGTCCACATTTTTCAGGGTTTCTTCTGCCACTGTTTACTGTCCATCCTAACATTTAAACCTCTCTGTTTCTCTGTCTCTCCCGCTTTCTTTCTCCCTAAAAATAGTACCTATCGGGGAGGGGGGGGGGAGGGGGGGGGAGGAGGTGCAGGGAAAAAAAAGGCACTATGGGATGTCAACAGTTTAGAAGGAACCCGGGGATCGCCACGTAGATAGGAAAAATCGAAGAAGGTTAATTCCGGGAGGCAGCAGCAGCAGGTTTGTGGGATGTGATAAGAGCGGAGCGCAGCGCGGGCTGGGGGCGGCAGGCGAGGGGCGCCCGGCGCGGCCGCGGAGCGGAGCGGGGCTCCCGGCGGCGCGGCCCGGCCCGGAGCCCGCTCCCACTCCCCTCTCTCCTCCCTCTCTCGCTCAGCTGATCGCCCCCGAAGAGTCTCGCCTAACCTCTCTGCTCCTCTCCTCTGGTCTCGATGGACCCCCCGCCCACCTCCTCCAAACTTCTCCTACAGGCACCGTTACATATTTTGGGATTTTTTCGAGCCTCCTGTTGAAACCACAAAAAGCTCTTGATAGTGACGTTACATTTCAAAGAAAGGGAAGGAGAAAAAAAACCAAACCAACCTCAAAAACCCCTCAGCCTTTTCTGTCCTTTACCATCTCCAGCCTTAGCCCCAAGGAAAACTTATTGGCCTGAGCGAGACGGAGCTGGTGGGGGCCAGAGCCCGACACTGACCATTCTTTAATAGACAAAGAAATCGTAGCCCAAACCGGGCTCTGTTACACCACGTCTCCCCGTCAAGCTCATTTCACTCCCTAAATCTGAGCTGCGGACACACAGGGGCACAAGGATCTGCATAATTACAGACATAGCCGCTCCCCTCTTTAATAAACCGACATAATTCCCTAATAAGCGTTCCCTTCCCCCACTTTCTCCTCTCCCCAGACCCCAACCCAAGGGAAAGGGGATCCATGTCTTTTTACTGCGTTCCCTAAGTCTATAGATGAGCTCAGTTTGAAACGAGGTATTACAAGATTTCAGTGTTACAGACCCTTTATCTGAGCTACAGACACTTTCAGATCCCCAGCCCCCACCTCCTCTCCTTTTTGTTGTCTCTTCTCCTCCCGGGGGCTATTTGACAAAGGCAGTGTGTTAACTAACATTTTTGTTTAACTCAGCAACTTCTTTTCAAAACATACTTAAACCTGATAGCAATCTCTTGTACTTTTTTCTTTCTTTTTTTTTTCTTTTATTTTTTTTTTCCCCCAAGATGAAATTGACTCTGAACCCAAAGCGTTTGGCTATTATTAATAATTTCTTTCTTTGCAGGTATCATGTATACAATTTTTTTGTTAATTTACAGCGCTTTTCGCCGCCGCCCCCCCACCCCCAGCAAAACATTCCACTACACACTTAAAAAGAGGGTGGGGGGGGGGGAGGTGGATGAGGCGGGGGGGCGAGGAGAAGGGGAGGAGGGAAAGAAAACAAAAATTCCATCTTTGATTCCTGGAAAGTTTTGTTCGAAAAAGAAATAAAACAACAATAACATACTGCATGTAAATTCTGCCTTCACTGCCCCAGATTTGGCATTCACCTACTGAAAGTGCGTCTAACGAGCAGTGACCTTAGAGAAAAAAATCACAGCCGAATAGTATAGACATCTCGCTGAGATTTTGAGCTAAATAGTGCCGATCCCGATTGGCTTTTTCTTCTTGTTGTTATTTTGGCTGGAGCCGTACGAAAACGCGCACCCGGACACTACTATAAATAAAAGCCTTCCAGGTCTAAGTCTGCTGCCGGCGTTTCCTCCGGAGCCTTAACAGCCCTTTTTCAGCTCCTTTCTTGGGCAGATCGCGGGGATTAAATGCCCTGAACCTGAGCTCCTGGCCTTGGATGGGAAGGGAAAGAAAAAGGGAGAGGGAGAGAGAGAAAGGAGAGGGTGAAGGAGCCAGGCGCCCTCTGGGCTTTCAGAGGTCAGCGCTTTGACAGTGCTCTGACCTCCCTCCCCTCCCGGCAACCACCCCAGTGTTTATAAACAAAAACAGTCAGGACTAGCCCCAAACAATAGCAATTCACCAACTTCACAGGCACTTCACCAGCTCTTATGCAAATAAAGGAAAACGACCGCTTACCACCGCTCCCCCCCATCCCCTCCAGAAAGCCCAAGAGCATATTTCCAGCAGTGATATATCCAAGGGAAAAATTTTACATTCTATCCTGGAAAAGGACAAAAAGGGACTTCAGAAATAAAACGGTTCTGGTAGAAAGACAGACAAAAAGGAGAAAAAGCCAATAAAACTACCGATCTTACTGCAGAAAGAGGAAAGTTATGAAATATTTATACCTAAATCCAGCAATCCACACTGCCAATAAAACAGGAATCTTTGTTGTGTAGACAATATGCTAAACTACCTCAGCGACAAACAGCGATTATAAAGCAACCAGAAAAAGTTATTTTCGCCCAAGGAGCCAAGTTTTCAAAGAAAACGTGTGGATTTTACAGCTAAATAAAAGCCACCACCTCTGTGTTATCCGTAAAAACTACACATAAATTAAAAGCACCGTTAAAAGAAAAAAAAAAAAAAACAACCTTCTGCAAGCAAGCAGCACATCTGATCTGACTTACAAAAAAAAGAGTATAATTAAAACCACCTTTAATTACAAAAAGCAGCAAGCGAAAACTAAATAAATCAATGATTTCTCCCCAAAATCTTGTCCGCCAAGATATAGAAATGACAGTTCTATAGTCCTGCATTAAAGCATAACTGAAATCCCCCAATTCAGGAATTGATTATGCGATAAAGAAAAAAAAAAAAAAAGGAAAAGAAAAAAAAAAAAAGAGGTCCTAATGATTTTCAAACTTTTGTTTAAAAAATGATGAAGATCAGAAAAGGTTGGAGGAAAAGTTAAAGGAAATATACCTCAAGAGAAAAAAGACCATCTCCTTTTCTTCTTTGTCTATCAGTCTCCAGTTAAAGCATATGGAAAATGTTTTCAAAATGCCTAGATTTGGCACATTGTCATTGCAAAGAGAGGAGCGCAGTGATGCTGTTATAGAAAATGGGAAATAAATTCAGGATTGGGTGCTGCCTCCTTCAATGCGGATTTATCTAAGTTTAATTTAATATTCCGCAATCACTGTATGATCGCATATAATTCACCAAGATTTTTAAGGGCTTTGCCTAAATATGTTGACCACAGGCACAAAGTAATTTCATCAGATTATTTCCTTCTTTTATTTGTGTTTATTTTTCTCATTAGAAACACTTTAAATTGCAATTGTAAATAGTAGAAATGATGGAATATTAGGTTTGGAGTGAACAAACGCTCAGAGAAAGCATTAGCTTTATTAAAATCATTCAGAACGTAAAATCAAAAAGCACAAAATGGTTGTTTGTAAAACACTAAACCTTTAATCGATTTATTGGCATTCCAATCGATTAGATAAACGGAAATCTATAGTAAACATAAAAGCATTTAAAATATTTTTCTCTCATTTATAAACAAAACTTTTCTTTTCAGTAGAAAAAAAATTATTATCAAACGACTAACAGGAAATTCTTCAGATATCAAATTACGATAATAAAATTATTTCCACATGGAAAGGGATAATGACAATGATGATAGTAATTATAATAATGAATAATTCAACAGCCCTTTGACATATATGGAAGAGCCTAGTTCAAAAACAGCTTTTGAAGGGGGCTACTTTTAGGGGATTTTTTAAATAAAATTGAAATTTGAGGCTGAAATGCTTAGATTAAGTGACAGTTTAGGTGCATGTGGTAAAATTGCGTTAATTTTTTTCCTGCAGTTTTTAAGGCAGAACTGTTCGCTTTAACATCACCCCTTAAATTAAGTTACCTCTTAATAGCAGTAAATAAGTATGTAAATATATAAGCTACCCCTGAATTTATAGGGAGAAAATTTTGTCTCCACACCAGGGCAATGGGAATGGGGACCTTTTACCTTATAATTTAAACAATTTGCCTAGCTGGCAGTGTACCTTCCAGATTACAGAAAAATTGTGCAAGCAATAATGTATTTGACCACTTAAGTGAAAGAACACAATTTATTTAGGGATGGAGGGTGGGGAACTGCAAGCCGGAGAAATGCAGCAATCAGCTTGTGGCATTCTGGCTGCGCGAAGAGGAAGTGTTGCTGTAACGGGTATTATGTTTATTTGATAAAGAAAATCAATGAAAGTGGCTGTAAAGTAGTTAGTGAGGCGTGTGTTTGGGACTCGGGTTGAATAGTGACTCCAGCGGTCTGGTCGATGAGCTCTAAGAGCTCTGGAAATCTAACCTAACCCTCCGAGCGAGCTCTTTCTCACTCTGCTGCACCTTCCCCAGGCTGGGAGACTTCAGCCCTTGTCTCCTCCCTCCGTCTCCTTCCCTCTCTCCCCACATCCCTCCCTCTGTCCCTCCTTCCCTCTCTCCTAGTTTTCCGCTCCTACTTTCTTTCTTCCCATCCGCTCCAACTGCTGTTCCCTCTCCCAGGTATATTTGCTCCCCTCAATCTCTCCCATTCTCTTTCTCTCTCATCCTCTCGCCCCATCTCTGCCGTAGCTGTTTCCTCCCGGTCCAGCTGCTTCTCTAAGTTTCCCTGTTCTTTTGAGTCCTTTCTCCTTCTTTAATTCTCTTCCTCTCCTCTCGGGTATCAGTATTCCTAAATTTTCTTCCAGACTTTTTCCTATCTGTCTTCACCAGCCAAATTTATCTCTTATTTTGGATTGGTTCCTCCGGACATGTGCTATATTAGTAATTATCCCTACTCATTTCCCTTTCACACACCCATGTTGAAGGGATGAGCATACCACGCTCTTTCCACAGTTGAAATATTTTAGACATTGGCTAATCTTCAGTGGTGCTTTACTTCAGACTTTCTGCAGCTATTTCCCCCCTTTCTCCCGCTATTCTTCATTCCCTCTAATTTACAACAGAAATGTTTCTCCTCCTCCTTTTCATTTCCTACTTTACAATTTCCTTTGGGGTTTCTAAATAGTAGTATGTCCTTTGCATTTCCCTACCCCCATCTCCTTCACTCTTTCACTTCAGCTATTTTGTTTACCCGGTTGCTTAGAGGAATATTTCTTTCCTTAACAAGTTTATCTCCCTGTCTTTCAGTCCCAGTCTATTAAAAAAAAAAAAAAAAAAAAAAAAAATAGAAGGAGAAATAGAGAGAGGAAAAAAAAAAAAAAGTTTAGCTGTTTTCAGCGAACTAACTTGGTTTCAAACTTCTGGTTTGGATTATGTGTCATTATCTATTTTCCCTTATCGCATCCCCCGTTGCCCTCCCCACCCCTCCGTCGCTAATAACATCTTTAGTGCGGTCAATGTTAAATATGGCAGATCTCTGAAAAATGCCTCCTCTCGAGCTCTCTGCTGGAATTCATTACCCGCCCCACTCTTCCCTCCGCGCCGTGTCTGCGGGGCCCGGCTCGGCGGGTGCGCGGAGCCCCGCGGAGGCTGCGGAGCGGGCGCGTCCCGCCGCCGCCGGGCAGCGCCCCCGAGCCGCGCACGCTGCGGCAGCGCCGGCGGCCCGCAGGGACCGGCCCCGGGCTCTGCGCTCCGCCGGGGCCCCGCGCCCGCCGCGGGAGCAGCGACGCCTCCGGCGGGGGCGGCCCGGGCAGGCGGCCCGGCGGGGCGGGGGCGGGGGCGCGGCCCCTCGGCCGGGCCGGCAGGTGCGAGCGCCCCGCTCCGCGCTCCGCGCTCCGCGCGCCCCGCTGGCGGCGGCAGCATCCCCTCCGCGGGAGGTGCCCGGCTTTCCCAGCCGGTCTACCTGCCCTTGTTTGTCTGGGGCAGGAGGTGGAGTTTGGAGTCTGGCTCTTCTTGTTATTTTCTTTCTTTCCTCCTTTTTCTCCCCCCCTTTCTTTCTTTTTCTTTTTTTTTTTTTTTGTTTTTTTTTGTTTTGTTTTGTTTTGGTGTTTTTTGTGTTTTTTTTTTTTTTCTTTTTCTTTTTCTCTTGCTGTGTCCTGATTGTCTGGAATGGGATCTAGATGAGGGATCCCCCCTGGCGAAGTCACTCATGTGCTGCTGGCTGTGACACATGCTACGTGTGTCGCCTTTGTATGGTCCTGGTTGGGCCACATGCACTTAGCCTGCAGTTTAAGGATTTGCTTTCGTGAGTGTAGTGAGTGCTGGAATAAAACAGGATTTCAAAGGGTACCACTACAGTTGACATTTGAGGCCTGCTCTGGGTTTTATGTAAACGTTAACCAGAGGAAACGATTGTTCCAGGTTAAATGGCCCTAAACTTTCCTTTGTTTCATTAATTGGGATCTTCTGTTTAGTTCTTGTGACAATTCCTTTAAAGAAGCCGGAGGAATAAATCTAATTCATTAATTTCTTCCATACTGGCTGAAGCGTTTCACTGTTTTACACATGGCTGGAGTTATGCTTAGACTTCTTGTCTTTAGGTTACACACATGAAGTGAAGAGAGGGGGCTTGATCCTACCAGTCCCTTCTCCAGTGAGGAAACGTAGGTCTGTCGCAGTGTTAGAAACTCTTGCTACCATCAGGGCCTCTGTTTGGTGTGATGTCTGATAAAATGGTTTTACCTGCTCCAGGCCCCCATAAGGCTACCCAAAAGAAATGTTACCATATCATTCTGATTTTCTAAGAGCATGCTATATGGTTTTTTAGCTAAGCCTCTAGTAACTGTAACTTTCTTCCTTGCTTAAATGTGCTTGAGGGAGGAATGATGCCTTTTACGTTAAATGTTTCATAGTACTGACAGAGGCACAAATGGAAATTAATATTTTTTATAGTTTCAGAGAAAATACAATGCACAAACAAGGCAAACAATATAATCCAGAAGCCTTATTAATTAAAACCCAATGTAGAAGTGTACATTTTCCAAATATTTACCTGGGAACTTGGACTCTTAAATTCTGTCAATATCTCCATCACCTCTGAAATTATTTCTCACCTATATCCACAGTGACCCCAAATTGTCAGAGAGGAAGCCTGCCAGTTGTAAATCCACACGGGGCTACAACAGGATTGCAATTTATTATAAAGCAGAAATGTTACTGAAGGCAAAATTGGTGCCTATTCCCAAGTCCACACCTGAAAGAAACACACTTTCCAGAAATAAAGATGTTACAGAAGATTGTTTAATATTTTTTTTTTTATGAAATAGCATCATCATATTAGGTAGATTATATTTTTTTCTGAATTCTTTTTTAACCAACTGTGAATGTTTTTTAAAAAATTGTTTAAAAACAACAGGGACAACTTCATTTCAACACCACCTAGAAAAGATTAAAATATTTACTTTGGCTGCAGACTTTTTGCATGACAGTACATTATAGAACAGTCAAGATAGAGAGAAATATTTTTTCCTTTTTTCCCCAAAAGGATCTAGCTTGGTATAATATTCTTGCTTCCCTCTGAAATGATGTAAATGAGTGAAAAAAATATTCTTGATATAATGTAAAAGAGGAAATGAAGGACTTTCATAAAACAAAATATAAAAGTATGGGTTTATACTCTGGAAAACAAATACAGAATAGATGTATTTTGCAGGGAGATCTTATATATGTGGGAAGAGCTTATTTTAAACAAGTGTGTCTGTACATTCCTTCAGATAAAAATGTGCTCACTATAGTTAGAGTCATAGGATTTTTGATCTATTTGTCTACTTATTTTTATGAGAAAATGTTTGTAATGTAAGATATGCATAAACTAATTCAAAGAGCGTCTGAAATGTATTCATAAAGATAAAGTAAATTAAAAAATTTAAATTGCAACTGATTATGAAGAAGTATTTGTAAAACACCTAATTCCTAAAAGAAACTTGTGACTCAAAAAAGATGCTAACCTGCATACACAATGTGAGCAACTTTCCTCTTTCAGTTCATTTCTAGAGGAATAAAACTGAACACAAGAAAAGTATTTCACTCCTTTTCTCCTTAAGCTTCTTCAAAATTATTTATTCACAGAGACATCCTTAGAAATTAGAAGCACTCTAGGAATCAGTATTTCTACCAAATTTTTGAAAAAGAAGATATGTGCCATTTTCCTTTGTTTTTCAGCAGATAGTTGTGAGTATTGTCATCAATAAAAAGGAAATAAAAACTAAAACTAACACATGTAGTAAGGCAACAAATAGATGCTTATATATTTACACTAAAATATTTGTATTTTCTTTTAATAGGAAGCCTTCATGTATTATTGAATACATTTGATCGAGTTAACAATGGACTTAACTACAAGCAGGTAAAATGCTGTTTTCTGTGTAAGATTCATACTTGAACATGCCAGACACTACATAGCTCTCTCTTCTGTGTATTTTTTCATTAACATAACATTATTAAAACTTTTATTTTGAGACTATTATAGTAAGAAAAACATATTTGTCTGTGTCTTTGTATTCACTAACACACAGGATCAACTCATCTGTCCCTGTTTCATACAAAAATGCTTGTCTATAGTTAGAAATAAGAAGCATACGAAGGTCTGCTCAGTGTTTGGTTTTGGCACAGTAATTAAGGTGTCAGGATTCAGATATGCTTTAATGCTGAACATTCAAAATTTAGCATTAGAGCTCCTGGTTCATCTACAACAGGATGGATACTGTGTTTATAGAGTTCATTTTTGACCTTACCTGAGTAAGTACTTTAAGTTAAAGTATGAGATGCACCTAGAGGGGTAATACATTGAGTTTAATAGGAAGACAGTTAATAACCTTTTTTCATCCTCATGCACTATCAATCATGGCTGTCACCAGTCTGCTGAATCAAAGCAAAAGTGTTCTTCACAGATGACTGATTAGAAACGCAAAATCACAAGATCCATCTTCATGGTCACTTTTATTATAGTCATTTTTAAACTGACAGCAACCTGCTCAGTTTCAGCAGACTGGGCATCACAAATAGTGTCACTCAGTGCAGCTAAGCATGAGAAGATGTTGGCTGGATTATACTTAAAAATAATTAGGCCCAAAGCCTTTTGTGGAAGCAAGAAAAAGGATTTTTTGTGGTTCTAGCCCCATCTTTTCAACACCAGCAGTAGCCTACACTTTTATAGTGGGTTACTATTGGAAAATATTTTCATCCTTCCACTTCAAGTGAATAAATCAGTTTTGGTGGCGCTTGGATACATTTTTGGAAACAACACTTTTGTTGGTAATGTGGCCAGTGAGTTTTGATAGAAACCCCCATAAGCTTAACATTGCATGCTGCTATTTGTACAGTGCTGTGATGAACTGTTGGTTTCCAGCCTTCTGAGGAATATTGCAGAAACTAATTACCTTGTTAACTAGATTTGTTTCAATAACATTGTCTCCAGTTCAAATAAACTAGTGAACTGTTCAAAGGTTTAAGGTTATTTACAAATTGAATGGGCTCCAGCAAATTTAAAATCAAAATGGTGTAGGTGAAAGGGAGAGGGAGAGAAAGGGAGAGAAGGAACACTGATGCTTCAAATTGTGCTCCATTCTTGTGTGTTTCTGGAATGCTTGTGAAATATAATGTAAGTAAAGGTTTTAAATAATGCTGAAACATGAAAGCTGGTTTGTTTGGAGTTTTTTTGTTTGATTAGTTTTAGTTTTTTTTTTTTTTTTAGAAATATAAATTGCTATTGCCTCTAAAGGGTGCTTTTCCTGTGTGAAAACTGTAGGATTGGTTCCGTAATGTAAATAAAATCCTTTCCATCTACTTAATGCTGCTTAACATGAGTAAGAAAATAATAGATTCTGATTTGGAATTTTGATTCAAGGACTGATGGAGTGAGAAGACAACCAAGACTAATTTTTAAATTAGGTGGAAGCTAAATAGGCCTCCCTCAAAACTCTTCAAAATCTTTACCAGTTTTTAAAATTTAAATTCCACTTCATCTTGTAAACACAAAACAATATATTGCACCAGCTGAGCATCATTTTAGAATTATGTTTAGAATTGAGTGAAATGGTGCATCTGGTTTGCCACTTAACTTTAACCCCCAAAAGGTAGTCTTAACAGTAAGCCAGATTTGTGTAGCTGTGATTCCTCTAATACTGCTCACAGGACTCTAAGCTCTGTATATCTAAAACTTTCCTTTGAAACATTTTTGGTAAGTACAAGTGACTTCGGTGGGCTGCAGTGTCAGACTTTTCTTCAGTGCCCCTTCCCATCCTTCTCTCTCAAACTGGAGGGCAGGACTTCGGTCAAGTTGGGCTGTTCCAAAAGGAAATGCTCTTCATTTCCACCCTCAGACCCCAGTCTGTCTTTTAGCACTAGCCTATGAGCACACACACACACACACACACACACACACACACACACACACACACACACACACAGAGTCACACATTCAGTGGTGATGAAATGTTTGCCTGCAGAAGCATAAAAACACACACAAAGAACATGCTACTTACATATTTTTAACCCTGGCACACCATCACTGCTGCCTGGATATTTGTGCTGAAATAGGAATACCAAGCTAATCATGTCAGGAGAATATCTTTAAATAAAGCATCTTTAATAGTTTTAGTAATACTTGTAATAGCAATATTAATAATACTATTACATTATTATATTACTATTATAAGTAATAGTAATATTTCCATGTACTAAATAAGCAACTGTGAGACTGAAGAAGGAAAGCAGGGAGCAAAGCAGGCAGCTTTATGTCCGGTTGAGATTCACATGCTCTGTAAACAGTTTGATTCCCCTTTTTGCCCCAGTTAATACTTATCTTAAGGATATAATTAGCATTGATAAAATGGTGCCATATAGAAACTCCATGTTTTTTGAAGTGGTTTTAACATGCATCTCTATTTTCTGATGAAAAATTGGTACACTAATGCTGACTGACATCTGTCTAAAAATCAGAGGCTAAGTATGCCTGAATTTGAATTTCTGAGCATAAATCAAAACCTAATCAAGCAAAGAAACTAACAATGTCTACTGATAAATAATATAATCATATTTTAATAATTATGCTTTTGGGGGGAAGACAATATTTTTTCCCCATTAGATATTTTAAATAGTATATTCTAGACATAAATGGCTAAACAAAGTTGGCTGTAAATTATTCCCGTGTACTTTTCTGTGTAGTAAGAACATATTTTAAAGAAATCCTGAGATTTGCAAGTATAACTTTATGCATTAAAAAGAAAATTATGGGCTATAAATGTTTTCTAGTTTCATGTATAAAAGTTGCTCTTTCTCCTAAATATTAAATAATATTGATCTACTTCCTAGTTTGTTTTTTACCCAGTTAATATTTTAAGACAGTATGGAAAAGGTGATCACTAAAGCTTAACCTAAGTACCTAGTAAATCCATGAATCTCAGAAAAATGAGCATAAAAGATGAGGAATGGTAAGAAATTTTTGGGGTTTTTTTGCTGTCATGACGAAAGGAGACACAGGTAATAATTATTAAAATATTTTTATTACCTTAAGAAAAGAGCTACATCAATCTGATTTTGTAAACTTTCGCAATGCATGTGTTGTTTTTCTCTATATGCTGCATCTTCCTCAGAATGTATTGTTCATTGTATGCGTATTTCCTGTCAGTACACTTGCTTATCCAGAATATTTATTATGTATTAGTATATAGCACAGAGTTAACTTTAAAAGGGTAAGACTTTAGAAATGAACTTAGAATTAACTATATTTTGAACTACAATTCTATCTATCAATCCTTATAAGACATGACTAAAATAAGTACTGACTAGTATTATTCAGTACTGAATAGTATTGAGGAAATGTTGCAGTAGAACAATTTTAGCATGTTTAAGTACTGAATGCATGTAAATATTTTGTAAAATTCACCAAGATGAAATTTATATAGTAAATAAGTAAAGGAATTTGCATCTACTTTAGTGATTAGTAATGTAATTGGTGGGAAAAATAGTGTAGGCACATGCACGGAAAAGAGCAGCTGAAATACAGCGTAACTTTTATCTTAAAAAAGCAGATCTACCCAAGTAAATAGGCCAAACAGTACCTGGAAGGTTTCTCTTTCCAAGTACACTTATCATAAGCATATATAGACCCATGAAAAGTGCCCATCAAATCCTCCAACAGCAAGGCAGCAACAGCACTGCAGACAAGAACACTAGGAATTTTCATACCACACCTGCCTTTTTGCTGCTTGAATATGCAGCTATTTCTGTCCTCACTGCTTTTTAATTTTTTTCTCCCTTTGGTTTCTGAAATGCTCCTTATAGAAACTTAGAAAGAGGAAAAAGCTTTTCTATGAGCATCAGGTTGCAATAAATGTGTGTATGTGAGAGAGAGTATGTGTGCATACAAAGATGTATCAGGAAGGCCAGTCTGGTCATCTTTCAGCATCTGTCTCCTACCTGGGGCACAGAAGCTCAGCTTTCAAGGGAAAAGAGCAGGGAGCAGAGGTCTTGCAAAACATTTCTATTTATATATTCAAATTACTGGTATTTAGAATAAAGATATTGTCTGATATCAATATTACCAGTTGCTCGCTAGGCAGATAATTTTTACCTTCTCTCAAAAGGTTTCGGTATCAGTACCTCTGCGTATCAGTAAGTCCAGATGATTGCTCATCAGGACTTGAAAAGGATTCTGCATTTTTCCTCTGTGTTTTCTAAAATATTGACCACATATTATGAGGTGGGGATTTCTATTTTGTTGTCTTTTTATTAATCTTTTTTTTTTTTAAACTTTGTACTGCCAGACTTCTTTTTATTTTCTGCCTTCTGAAAGATATAATAGCCACAAATCCTTGCAGATTGTCTTTGCATTTATGCTTTATAAGAGCAATGCTTTATAGGAAAGATGTAAATATTTCTTTGCCAAATATGCCAAAACCAAGTATTTTTCTTCCAACAATTAGAAACAATACCTATTTATTTTCTACTGCTGAAGGATACACATAGAAACTTTAATATAAAAAAATCATGGATATGCTGAATACAGTAAAGCAAGTGTGCCTAATACAGATTGAAAACAAGACGAGAGCTGCCTTATTTCTCAGGTAGCAGATTTAGGGATAAGCACATATATTTTATTTTTCGTCTATCTTTTATCTGTAGTCTAAATCATAGTTTTGATCATTAGGCTAAAAGGAAAAGATTATTTTGTATAAATGTCCAACAAGGATATTGAAACCCTGCTGTGGAATGCAAAAGAGGTAAAAAAAATCCCCCAAATTTCTTTGAATAGTTTAGGTGCTACAGTAGCGATTTTTTTTTTCTTTTAATATTTGATCTTTCTTTGTAGCTGTATTTAGGCCCTGTTTTCATTTTTGTAAAGCACAGGTTTTCCTTTTTTGTAAGCTGTTCTCCCATAGTGCATCTTAGTTTAATTCATTCTGAGCAAAAGAAACACCCAGGTTCAATCTGGAGACCTCCTTCCAACATAATTTAGCTAGACCTTTTCTTAGTAAAGGTTTTCTGGTTTTCATTTTCACTTCATATTCTCAAATAAAAGATCCTTTGTTGTCTACCATTTGATTGGACTTAATGAAAAACACTCCATTTTAACTTAACAGTATTTCCCTTTGAATTTATTATATTTAAGAACACTGTCAAAAATCAAGCATTTAATCTCAGGTTTTTATACTTAAAATTATATTGCTATCATATGGTTCAATGAGGTGATGTAGAAAATATATTGAATAGATTTCAAAAAGAAAAGTGAAAAACTAGCCTCATTTTAATATGAAACTAAATACTATGCCTAATGTGCAGATTGGGTATGGTAGTTGACTTTAAAGACTAACATGTGACAGGGTGCCAACAGCTGAATTGTGCAGTATTGACTAAATGAGGTTCACTGATTTGTATTGAGGCTAATATCTTCTTTAAACAATTCCGTGTAAATTGTGCGTATAAAGTCATTGGAAGCTATTTCTCAGGACAGCCTCGCTGGCTAGCTACCTGCTGGAGTGAGGAAGATAATCAATAGAAAGAAATAGAGCTGAGCATGAGACTAGGAAGCTTCAGAGCAGTTAGTGCTGATAAAAGTAGATGATGTCAATATTTGGGAATAACACAACTCTAGGATAACAGACAAAAGAGAAGTGCATATGTTGTAGAGTGTTCAAACAGGGGCAGAATTAATGCATAAGTGGCAGATGTTGCCCCAGGCTGCAAAAAAGACATTATTTATTCCAGGTATTGTTAAATTCCTAGTGATACACTGCTGCTCAATATAGTATATTAAAATTGTATCTAGCAATGAGAGAACTGGAATACTTTTTACATGAGTCAAAATTCTAAGATATAAAGAAGCTGATGTACTCTGTTGACACAGAGAATTTTCCACATGACTCCTTGACCTCATAAGGACGATCCTCTGTCAGAAGAGAATCCTGCAAAAACAGTGCTCAGTGGTCTCTAATTAAATGAATATTTAGAACTAATATTTAAAAGAGTAACAAAACCAAAATGCAATGTCACATTTTACCAGAAAACAATTCTTTGCCTGTAAAGATATTGACATCCTTGAGTCCACCCTTTTCCCCCTCCCTTTTTTTTGTGTTTAAGGATTATTGAAACAAAAAATTCCCAATGCTCATTCAAATTTATAATATGGTGAATGTTTTTAGCCATGGTGTCTTTATTGGTAGTGAAATATTGGTATATTTTTGCTAATTTAATAGTAGAAATCAGTTTTCCTCTTGCTGTCAGGCGATGAATTTTTGTTCTTCTATGCTGATCTCTCTGTTGATGTATTATGACATAGTCTGTCAACATGAACAGATATGTGAAAAGGAGATTGGGTGGCTGAGACGTGCAACCTAAATATGGCTCCTCTTCAATTTTTAGTGTATCATCATGTTTGGATGCAGTCAGTGGAAACGTATGATTTTTTTTTTTTTTTTTCAAAAGAAGGCTATTATTTTGATGTAATTTAAGCAAAAACAAAATAGGTGGACTATGACAAGGTCCTAAAAGAAGAATGAATGAGGTAACTCCAAAACATAGGCATGCAAACTTAAAATACTTTCACGTCTGAGTTATAGCCTTTTAAAACTAGCATTTGCAAAGCACAAAAGTTTTTGTGTAAGAGGAACCAATCCAGGCTTATCTGATTATTAAATATTGCTATCTTTTCTTAAAAAAAAAATTAAATAATTCCAAAAGCTTTACATGGTTTGTTGTCACAGATGTTTTTATTGTTTGGTGTTAGATATCTGGATTACATCAAGTAGGTGATTACTATGTCAGATAAAAAGGTCAAGTTCCGTACTTTTTATTTCAAACCATCATAAAGAAACCTCTCTGTAATGACACGCTTGTCTATACTGTAGATCTCCCTGTACTCATTTTTTAAAAAAGGCTTCTATCTGATACATTGTTTAACATGAGAGAATTTCATATTTTGATAGTTAACAATTGTCAATATTCATGCTCAAGAGAAATACCTGTGTACTGAAATAATTCATTTTTTCAAAGCAAACTTCTTATTAAAAGATCAGATTTTACCATTAAAACTATACAATTTATTGCAATAAAAGTTGTTATTATTAGAGTTATATGCCATAAAAACCTTCTTAAGACATTTTTTTTCAGGTTTCTATTCTTTAGTTGTCAGACATGGCATCATTCCATCCCAAAATAACAAGAATTCATAAGGTTGCTGTCTAAGACTTAACTCTAAGAAAATCTTCATTTCAAATAAGCATGCATTTTGATTTGGGACATAGTCAAAAATCTTTAAAGATATATACATCAACTAATTTGTTAATCTTGTGCCACTTTTAGCATTTGTCACACATATAGACCAGGAAATTGGCTCCATCTCATTCTAGCTCTGTGTTGAATTAAAAACCTCTACTGCAAAGAAGAGCATGATGTGGGGAAAGAATAAATTTAGTTCTTTCCTTAGTAATGCACATATATTTCCATACATTTCACATCCTAAGGGAGCCTGTGAATGCATTCAATAAATACAAAACTGTAATTCCAGGAAAAGAGAATTTTTATATTATAAATTTCACATAGTACTTTGTTCTTAAAAGATCTGAAATTACAAATGTCTTTATGTTTTTATTCTTGAACAAAACACAGGATACAGAAAAAAAAAAAAAGGAGAAGGCATTGAATTTTAGGTTCATCAGCATTTCTGAGGGTATTAGGTGACTTAGAACAAAATAATTTCTATTCTACAATGGAACTTGTAAATTAAGAAAACTGTGTCCAGCCCAACTAGTTCTACCTTACATATACTGAAATCAAAATCATATATGTAAGCATTTATATCAAACGATTGCCTATCTTCACCTTATATATTAAGGTCAGTGAAAAGAGCAGTTTATGGATAAAGGGCAATAATAAAGAGGTAGCCTTTAAACATGATTAGTTGGTGTCTATTAAAGATGTGTTAAAATGAAATATATACTGCAGGTGAAGGAAATTACTAACTCCTTCTAGGATGACGGACTTGCTGTATGTGTATTTCACTATACCTTTCAAATATTTGTGAATTTGACTGCATTCTGAGGAGACAGAGCAATGTGGTAGATTTATGAGGGTCTGACGGAAACAGGGCTAGGAAAGATTATGGCATACTTGTTTAGAAAAACTGAGAACTGAAGGTTCCTGATTTACACTGACATATATCTAGATGAAACTATAGTTTGCAAATTGCCTAGAGGAGTTATCTTTTATTAAGTGTTTGATGGGTATAGAAATGTACATATCTATTCTATAACAGTCTAGGAATACCAAGGCAATATTTGCAAATATCGTTTTAATATTCTTAGATTTTCTTAAATATTTTCATTTTTATGGTCACCTCACCCAACCCTGTGCTGAGCTCCTGTGCCTACCTTACAAGCCATATGGTTAGAGTATTGTTGCATTATTTTGAATTCTTGAGATAGCATTGTGCTGAAATGTTCCCTGCACTGCAGGACTAGGAGAGATCAAACCACAGCTTAGGCACTTTTTACCTTTATCAACAGCTTACCAACATATTTGACACTTTTTGCATCCTAACAGTTAGAAAAAGGTGTTAAAATCCCCAACATTCACAATTAAGGCATTTCCAAAGGCTTTCAACTTTGCCACTACATTGTGATTACACATGTTTAGTTTGAAATTAGGCAAGGAGTTACAGACAAAGCATGCAGTTTTATCAAGCACTGTGAGATTTCTTGCAAAGAAAGCCTGAAAGACTGGTAAGTTTTCTAATCAGATAAATTTTCCTTGTTCTATTCTGACTGACACAAGATAGATGACTTGTCTAGGAGGAGGTGAGGGGCTGGTTGGCTTTTCACTATAATTTTTGGTACATTAACTTCCTCTTTCTTGAGGATATGCTACTTTTTAATCTTATTTTAAATCATTATTATCATAGGGAAAATCTATTAGTCACTACAATCCTACTTTCATAATTCATTTTATTAATGCAATTAAAATTGGTGTTTACTGATGCTTTAGCAGCAAAATTACGAATTTAATATCAATTTAACAATGGATGATGCTATGCATTCTAGTTCTGTCAGCATTTTTTCAAGCCTGGTGAATGCATTATACAAACATTAGGCAACATTTTACATAACAATCTACCTATTAAATGGGAAGTTTTGTCAGGCTTGTATGTGCAGTTGGTCACCAATTATATATATAAATTTTTTTTCCACAAAGGTGTGGAAACAGGATTAAAATGTTTTAAAGATTGCACAGGCTTCTAATAATGACATAGTAAGCACTCTCTGTTAGTGTAAGCTTTTGATCAGCAACAGCAAAAATAAATTTTATGACCAGACAACTATTTATACTTTGATTACAAATATATGTTCAGTGCATTGATAGCATTAACAATTTTTTTCTGTCGTAGCATTATATGAAGAGCTGCACATTTATGATAAGCAACATGCACTGACCCATTTTCATCAGTAACTTGCATAGTTTTCTTAAATCATTAACTTATCAGATCTGAGCAGGGATGTCTGGATCTTTCTGGATGGTCCCTAGCATAATATAATGTGTACTGGAATATAAGGAAATAATTGGCACTTGTTACTTATAAGCAGCACTTGTTAGCATAGGCTTTCTAGCCTGCCAACAAGCAATTAACCTCAGCATCAGTCAATCACCTTTTCCTAGTTAACTCACATTACACTTTGAGGACAGCTGCCATCTTCTTGTGGAAAAATACATGTAACTGTGCCCCTGACTGTCATGTGAGTTTTAGACCAGTGTAACTTTATTCTATCCAAAAGAGTTAGAGCTTTCTAAATAGTAGGGTAATCAAGAAAATTATTTTTCTTCCATGACTGTAAATTAGGAGTAAGTGCACCTAATTCATTGGTGCTGCATCTGTTTAAAACTGTGGCACCAAAATTGGAATCAATCTTTTCTTTCTGTACCTAAGAGGTGAAAGTGTAGTACTGTACAGAAGTCAATCAATGCAATGATGTTGCTTAGCAATGTAAATGCAAAAGAGTAGATTGCTGATGCCAAGAAATTTGCACCCACATATTGCACCTGTCAGTAAATGGGAGTTTGCATTGCAACTGCACTGCAGTGTGGAATTAATGCCCTAATTAGAGACTTTTTCATCTCTGTTAGGAATTCCTGACAAGACAGTATGGTGAGGTTTTTTATCAGCTCATCATTGCCATGGGTGGCAGAAGTAACTGGTTTTGTTCTTTTTAGCTCTTTTTGTTTGGTTGGTTGGTTGTTTTTTTTAAGACATAGCAAACACTTTAAATCAATTTTTGATAGGAATAGATGACCAGAAGAGAGTTTGTGTGTGTTATTTGTGTAGAAGAGACAGGTTGACGGTGGGTTAATAAAACTGTGTTTTCCCATTTCCCTACATGTAAGCATGATTTTCTTGGAAGAAAGGTATGGAAGAACTGAACTGTGATTTAAAGCACATCATTTTATTTCAATAGCAGGAAGGAACTTCCATAAGTGACAACTTTTTTTCTTTTGATAACTCCAGTAAAATACAGAGATGACACCTGTATGAAGCATTATTTTTAGAAAGAGGGACTGGGACACTTCTTCTCCCTTGACTATCAAAATGACATATAAATATCATTTCTTTTACTTTTTCTGTGAGTTTTGTGACTTGTGCCTTGGTGTGTGACTGCGATGTGCTTTTTTTGTTGACAGATGTGAATAAGGTATAGAGAGTACTAAATAAAAGCGTGCCTGGTCCAAATAGGAAGCAATATGCAGCAGAACTTAAGGGAAAAAAAAAAATAAATCCAAACCAAACCAAAAACCCCAACCAAACACAAAAGCTTCTGGAAAAAAAACCCCCAAAAAACCCCCAAACCCACCCACCCAACAAACTAAAAAAAAAAAACAAACCAAAAAAACAACAACAAAAAAAGATTTAAAGATTTACTGTAGACTTACTTCTTCCTGGTCAGAATGTTAGGGAATAAACTGAAAAATATGGAGTATTTTTCCAGTGACTGATGAGAACAAAAAGACGGAGCGAGATGAGGCCTGTAAGGTATTTTAACAGTTCTTAAGAGTTTTACATATTCAATTCAGAATAAATCTTCAATTATGAATTGCTGTCTATCCAGCTCAGGTAAGATAACCATAGAATAGGAGTTTCTTTTTAGTTTTACAGAAGTTTTGTTATTATTGCTTAACATTTTCCATGTTTTGCTGACAGGAATTCTTTGGGGAATGTTTAAAGAGTGGACTTTTTAGTGGATTTCTTTGGGGTATTCTTTTCAAATAGTCACTGTTGAAATCATCCTGAGGCATATTTGGATCTTAAGTCACTTTACACTGTATTAAGTCACCCTGTAAAGTTCCTACCAGTAGCTGGGAATTATCTTAGTGATATTAGTCCCTTTTCAAATATAAAACCATCTATTGGTGAAACAGTCTTATGATAATAAAATATAACTTGGTTTAACTTGGTTCTTGATATTATGTTTTCTTCTAACTATATCTTTGGTATCTATAACTACGATTTTCATCTTGCCCTAAGCTTCTGATCACTTTTCTCAGTACCAGAATTTACATTCCCAGGGCAATCCCTACCCTCTTTTACCAGTTCCCTATTTAAATTAGTTAAAATTTTAGTTAAAATTAGATTAAACACCCTGGCTGAGTTGAGTAAGGAGGTGGCTTCACTGGCAGCTCTGAAGGAGCAGTAACCTCCATCTGGGCTGTGACATTAAGCTAGAACAGACTGACACTGCTTCCTTTAGTAGCTGGCACTCTTATGGTTAGAAAGCACAGTCAGGCTACGCTTACACAAAGTATAAACTCATGCCAATGTGGGAACACAAGATATTGCAGAACCATAAAACAATTTTTTTCTTTTTTAAATGTTAAGTAAACCTCATGGTGCAACTGGTAGAATAGGAAGCTATGGGAAGTTTTTTTACATGTAACTATTATATGCCTCAAGAGAGCAAAATGTTTTTGACTGTGTTTCTGCTTAAACTATTAAGCACACAACTGGAAAAGTTCTTAAAAGGAAACTGGATTATTTGGATTAAAATATTTTTTAGTAGTCTGATAATTATGTAAGAACATGAATAAATGTGAGGGGAAATAGAACCATGTGAAGCAGAAGGAAGTGCACTCACTGGTAAAAATGAGGTGAGAAAATGTCTTTTGGTATAAAACATGTTTTCTGGTAGTACTTTTGCTGAAATCAGCATTATGAATCAGACCTATGATGATCATTAGTTATGTAAACTCATAATGCAAACTTGTAGTGTGTTGCAAGCCTGGTAAATTTAACTTTGGTTTTTTAGACTAACTGGTGATTTTACTCATATTTAACATGATAGATGACAGGGAGAGTAGGACAATCCTTTCTTTGTTTTGCCTCAATAACTGTTCTACTGCCTTTTTTGACTAGTGAGTTAGAGAATCGTTTTGGCCATTTAACTTGTATCTTCAGTATGTTCATGCAGTGCAAGCTAGTTTTGCCTCTTGGTTATTAAGACCAGCCATAAAAATCCATTTTAAATGGTGACTTAAGAAATGTATCCTTGTCAATAAACATGAATTTGTAGCCTTAGTCATCTTTGATGATTAAAATATATGGTTGCAAAACATAAAATGGTATTAATTATTCAGTCTAAGTACTCTATTCTGATACTTCTTTTGTACTTACAAAAACATTTTCTTTTCCTAGGTATTTTTTTAGTGCTGAAATGGACACACTAATTTTGAACCATGTGGTAAGGAGCTCCTTCTAAAATATGCAGCAGCATATTTACTGGAATGTAACAGGTTACTTTTAAAGCTTCTTTTGCCTGTAACCAGGTGAACAAACCTTGCAAGTCACAATGCCAGCTCGAGATCCAGCCCAGCATGTAACAGCAGCACTGAAACAGCCCCCATCACTAGGCAAGGGACAGAAAGGAGATGGTGACCTGCAATGGGATGAGAGACCTCGCTTACCAGCATTTGCTCACAGTTTTGCTTCTGGCAACTAACATTTCCATTTTTCTCAAAGCTTCTACATCTGTGTCATCAGACAAAGCCTCATGAGTGGTGGCAGAGCAAACTGTAGCCTTCATGTTCAAGTTTGAAGCGAAAAAATTATTTACATGTCTAAGTCCCAGAACCAGCTGCTCAGAGGTCACTCTTTGTTGCCCACTGCTATGAACCATTAAGGCTTCTGAAAGCTCTAAAAGAAATGGGACATAGTATGGGGCAGAAAAGTCTTACAGTTTTAAATTTGTTTAAATTCTATTTCATTGTATTATATGATTTTTTTCCTACCAGAGGAACATGGAAGATGGGATGTTTCTGTCATTATTTGCATGAATGACTATTTAAATTGACTGTCAGAGCTTGCAGGACAAATCTTTGGCCCTTCTTAAGATTGTTTTAAACTGAAAGAGGTTATCTTTTAATTGATTAGGACTTCAGACTATTTTTAAAGGAAATTTATTGATTGATGCAATGACTTTTTCTGTTTTATCACCCTTTTGCCTCAGTATTTATGTATGTTTTTGGTTACAAATTTAGGTAAATGTTTAACTATGTGTTTTAATGTTTTCCTGTCTTTTTTTTCCTTTCCTATTCTATAAATGTTTTCCAGAATCAAACCCTTGAATTTAGTGACAATTAGTAAAATTTCCAGACATATCAGCAAGAGTTTATATACTAAGTGTGGGAATGTAGATGTTAAGAGGAAACACAAATAATGACTTTCTTTTTCCATTCACAGAGGAAGCACTAAGACATCAAGGTTATTCAACAGAAATGAATAAATGCAGCCTGGAAAGTTATTATTTTTCCAAACTGTGAGAGGATCTCTCAAATAATAAAGATAACATAAAACAAAAACATGGAAAATTTGTCTAATTTTCTTGAAAAAAATAATAGGAAACAAAAAAGGGTATGTCACAGTGAAGAAAATCTTCAGGCAGGGAAGGAAAAGATTTGTTTGACAGTGTTAGGGTAGCTTGAAAGAATGATCCAAGGCCTGTTCTTTGCTGCTACTTCAGAATTGTCTTGGGCATTTAATCTTAGTTTCCCTGTCTACAAATAGAAGATGATAATGCCCTCTTTTGCAGTGTTGTGCAGTCTTTAGAAATTTTACAATGAAAGAGAAAATTGTTTCATGGGGTATTTAAAATTGCCTGTTGGACTTCATGATTTTAAAATAAAAGTTTGGACTACACTTCCTGGAGGAGATGCCTCTCTAGGGCAGTGTAGGCAACGTTTAAGCAGGGTGACTTTGGGTTTGTTTTGGTTTTTTTTTTTTGTTTTTTTTTTTTTTTTCCCTTTTAAATTGTTTAATGGACTGTTTCTTGGTATCCTCTCTGGAACATGCAGGTCCCTGGAGACTGATAGAAATGAGGGTTGCTCTGAATAAAAAAGTCTTCTTTAGGAGATCCCATCATCATCAGAATTCTGTCATCCTCACAAAAACTTGAAATTAGTATGGCCCATATCTTGTATTTCAGCTACTAAACTTTCAGCAACATTTTGTCTGGCTAACATCTTAAATGCCATGGCTTTCCCATTAGATAAGCAGGCTGATTTCATTACTATTTCTTGACAGAACAAGATTAAAAAAAAAAAAAAAAAAAAGAAAAAGACTTGTGTTGTGAATCTCCTGTAGAGAATTTTGGTGACAGAAACAGATCTGTTGCTATATGGCTGAACATATTTTATGATACAGAAAAGGAAATTAGCCAGAAATTAATGGAATCTGTATAAAACCTATATAAATATAAAATACAGCAAGCAAATGGCTTCTCCACTGTTCATTCTGGCAGTACCAATCATGTATGTTCTGACAATGGGCAAGGAGTGTGCTTAGGGTGCTGTGTCCCCTGAGCCCTGCCCCATGTTGCCAGCCTTTAGCTCTGCTCTAGTGTGGCTGGTTGTCACCACAGAGCTATGCAGCGGGACTGTGAAGAAGATTTGTCCTCTGGCACATCCTATAACATGAGTGTAGCTATGTGCTCTTGCTGGCTTGAAACGTGATCTGGCCTGGAACAAGGGCCCAAATTTTGTAAGGCTGGAGACATAAAAAGCCTCATATTTTGACTCCTGTCTGAAACTTTCTGCACTTAGGATAGGAAAGGCAGTTAACAAACCAGATACAGAATGAAGATGTTTTATCATTATATCAAGAGTAAGAATGCAACGTTTTCTCTTTAGGTTATCAGTGAAGGGACAATAGTGGCTGTTACCTGCAGTTTTGCCAGTGGTAGGTGGCAGTTCACAGCTGAAGCACAGGTATATGAAATGCTTGTCATTTATCACTGACGTGCTCACAAGTTGCCACCAAATGTACCAGGCTCTACTATAACAGAAAAAACATAATTACTCTATGATAAAAATGAATGTGCTGTAATTGTTGGTCAATTAAAGACTCAAAAAGAGATTAACCTTTGATATATTTGTTATCTGTCTTTAATTAAACACAGAGTGATTTAAATAAATAGGAACATCTTTAGGGCTTATGTTTTATTTGTGAAAATGACTAATTTGTGTATGTTGTTATTTCAAGTTACTTTAACTGCATTACTTGCATAAGTTCAAGAAGCAGAATTTCATTCCATCTGGTGATTATTTGCTTTCACTAATCATACAGTCAGAAAACATAGAATTAAAAAAAGTATTACTGAAAACCTGATTGAACATAATAGAGAAATTTATGTGACTAAACGTGTCCATATGGAACCTGAAAATTTCAACACATTTCAAAAAATGAGTAGAGAGTCAGTGAGCTACAAATGCTGTAATTTCCTCAAAAATCCCATTTTTCCTAGCATTTCAACTGGTTTATATATCAAGGGCAGATGTATATTAACTGCTTTTAAAGATATTTTAACTTTTTTACAATTTATATTAATTTAAAAATAAATATATTATGTGTGCTACTGAGATTGAAGCTGTTTACTTTCACTGCACTGTGAATCTCTAACCCAAGTTAAATACACAAGGAGACCTAGTATGTTAATTTAAGGATCAAAAAATGTTTCCAATTGGTTATATTAGTTCTGTCAGTAAAACAATTTTAGACTTAAGAAGGTGTATGAATCACCTGAGGCTGAGGTATGTTAAATCATTTACAGGTTTGGCACTTCCCAAATCATGAGTACTATCATTCTGATACCCTTAAAAACTACTAAGCTGACTTGCAGACCATTACCCTCTAGCAGAAAATTACTCAGAAGCCTCACTAGAGCAACAGCAAGCCTACAAGTGTACCTCTCTACAGTGGGACATGACCACCCTGTCTCCTGTCTTAGACATGAAAGCCATATAATACAAAATAATAACAATAATAAAACCAACAACAATAATAAATATCTAATACCTAATAAGTAAAAAGTCTTAATAATTTGCTATCTATCTAATATACTGAAATCCAGAATTATTAATGCTGGCACAACGTATCAGACAGCATCACAAAAGAGTGATTTTTGCTGTATTGTTACAGATGTTCCAGCTATGCAAACAACAGGTTGCAGTGCTATACTTTTAAATCTCCACTGGTACGAGAATGTGCACATGTGCACAGCAGATCACTGGTTATTGCAGTAAAGGCAGTCTCTGCTTCTGCTGTATATTTTCCCAACTGATATGCTCTTTTTTTTTTTTTTTTTTGAGGTTGTCATATGGTATAACACTTTTACTAGTTGACTCCTCCCACTTTTCTTCAAACCACATCCTGATTTTTGGCCTCAGAAACTAAACATATGCACAACTTGCAGAACAACACATGATATTGTTTCTGTATAACATCATACCAGCTGGGATATAAATTCTTACAGACAATTTTATGTGAATGAAAAATACCTACATTATGACATTTTCCATAGTTGTGCAATACATACCACAGTAGAGCATATGGTTTAGAGTCAGAGATCCTCACTTACAATTATAACAAAAGTCTCAAGTCAAGCCACAGATCTTCAGACAATGTAATTTTGAATAAATCGTCCTAATTTATTTCTATTTTATTTCTTGCTTCTTCTGTTTTGGATTTCTGAAATCCTACCTCAGCTAGTATGTGGGCTTTAAATTTTATCCATTTCATTCACTTGGTATCAAGTCCAATAAAATTATCATTTAACTGAGGAATAGGTAATTTGTGATGAAATTTTAACTTGCATCATGATTTGAGGATATATATGTCAATAGGTATGATTCCTCATTTTTGGGCAATATATTCCACGTTTATTTTCATTAGTAAAAAACTATTTTGTTTCTGATTTTTCAGTGTTTGTTTGTTTATTTATTTATTTATTTATTTATTTGGGGTGATAGTGGAAGTCATTGGGTGGTTGTTACATTATCCTTCAGGATAAAGAATCTGCATGTGAGGGTTTTCTCCAATGATCTATAAGCTTTAATCAAGTCACACTTAGCCCTCCTTTTTGATGATTAAAGACACTGAGTTTATGTTTTCACAGCAAATAATTTTCTTTTGCTCTCAAATTAATTTTAAATGCAATTTTGCGAAGTCTCTGCTTTTTTCCCCACCATTCTCATTAAAATATGGATAACAGATCTGTGGGAATTATTCCAACAATTGCATCAGGATTCAAGGATTATGTTCATGGTGGGAGCTCATGTTGTGTTGCTGGTCTACTATGGCCCCTAAATCCTTGTAGAGTCAAGGCACTCCATGTCACTGTACCCCATTTGTGGGGGGTGAAATCCATTTATATTTTATTTAACTATGAATTAATCTCTTCTAAGGTGCTAATTTCTTGCAATGGATCTAGCTGATAAAGAGATCTCTTCCTTGGTTTCATAATTACGTACTCTCTGAGTAATCTTTCTGTCATCCTTAGATCCTTAGCATGGTAATTTGTACTTGCACCTCTGGGTCACTGCTGGGAATACTGAATAGCACTGGGCCTAGTAAAGATGCCTGCTAGATACAACTAGAAAAAATTCAATATTAATTTTCTTTTAAATGTATCTTTTGATGATCTTCTAGTGCGCTCTTGATTGAAATTGTGTACATTGATGCTATGTAGCAGATCTTTTATTTTCTTAATAAAATTATCATACAGCATTTACAAACTTCTATTATGCATTTATCTATTAAACAAAAAGAAGAAAAGCATCCAATGGACAGGTGAAAAAATCTGTTTGCCACATAGCAGACAAAACACTCAGGATTAATATTCTTCAGTTTTCTCTGCACATGTAACTTCATTTCAAAACATTTCATATATGAATAATACTGTTCATCTTTCAGAACTGGAGGGATTCTGATTTGCCTGACATATCTATATCAAAATGTGCAAGGGCTTTCTGAATTTATTGAAGCCACCTCTGAGAAGCTTACAGGACTGGTGCCAGACACTGGTGCATGCAGTTTCTTCTGCTGTATTTAAGATGTTTTTCCAACAGTTTGTCTCTCAGATTATGCTTTATAATTTGCCACAAAACCCAAATTCATAAAACTAAATAAATATTTTTAACTAATTATTAATCCACCTTTTGTCAGACCTTATTTTCATTTCTGTCTGTAAAAGCAACAACACTACATCTATTACATTGACAGATAAAGGTACATCCAGAATCCTCCCAAAACTTAGGCATTGTCGTAGCTTCCCTCCTTCTCACCCCACAGCATTTAAGGTTAACGTGCCTGAAAGGTGTTTGCATTTTTCCAAGTGAAGAAAAAAGAAGAGAGTGAACTTTAAAATGAGTAAACTAATTTAAAATATCTCCCTTTCTTCCTTTGGATCCTTCTCTCATCCGGAAGAATGTTTTGGTGAAATTTATTAGAAAGAAATTTCCAAGCAGTTTATTCTTTTTAAAGCAAATCTAAAGCTTTTGGATTTATTGGACTTTTCTGTCTTTGTGTAAGTTGAATATCACAGCTAATAGCACAGTAATAATTACATGTCATTTTCTTCATCCTCTTTGTGCACTGCCAATCTGCAAAGGTGTCTCATTTCACACATCATTTGTGACGTCCTCTGGTAATACCACATATTTTGGGGAATAGCTGGTGAATGCAGTCATAAATCTCCATTTTGAGATGTCTAGTTCCAGATTCTGGACCCCATTCTATAATTATTAAAAGCAAAGCATTCTTGGTGAAGTCAATGGGCCAACAAGACTAAGGTCAGATCCTAAGAGAAGGAGTAGAGGTAACTGAACTAAAGTTCAGGACTGCAGGATTTCCCAGTCCTTTAGCTGAGCTGCAGTGGCCGCAGCCCAGTGTAGGAAAGAGGGTTTCCCTATTTGTCTGCCACTAGTGACCCCCAGGGTCACTGCAACAGATGGGAATTGGGGTTGATGCGATACTCTGGACAGTCTGCCCACATCATGGAGAGAAAGGAAGCTATTCTGATGGTCCTGTTCCATTCAAGACAGCTAGTACAAAGGAACACTGTTAATTCCTGCTGAGGCAAAGCAACCACAATTCAACAGTGATCCAGACCTGACTTCAACACAGAGACAGCCTGTGAAATTGAAAAACAGGAATAAACCAAAAAGTACTGAATGTGTCTGAGAAATCTTATCAATCCTGGCAGGATATTTATTGCTCACTGATGACTGAGAATCTCATCTTGCTCAGAGACTAGTTGTGTGTTACTAATGGAGCAAAAATGTGGGGTGAGCAAAGAATGACAGTCTAGGGCTGATTACTCTGATGTCATGGTTTGGGAAAAGCAGCCAGAAATGTGCAACTCATTCTGCTTAAGAATCAAAGGCACCTAATTACAATCTCATTTTGTTAAAACACTGTGCTAATGACTTTCTTGTGCAGTAGCTGGATACCATATCAACTGCCATATAAGCTAAGTTTTTCCATTTTAACAATCCCAGTTATGGTATTTGACTGCCTGTGCATAAACATTCACCAGTTGTTGCTGTGTGTCACTGGAGAGGAGGGATGCAGCAGTTTACGCTAGGCAGTGAAAGTGAAAGGAGTAGCTGACAGATAAACTTTCTGCTAAGATGTCCTCACTTTAGAAGAGCTGTTTGAAGTAACTTTTAAAACATGGTCTCTTAAAAATCCAACCATGTTTCTTCAGGTCAGATTATTCTGTGGTGCATCAATAAAGATTAAACCCCATTTTCTCTTGTAATCTCCTTTTTAATTTTTGCAATCTGTTCTTTTGCTGGCACTCAGGTGCTTGTATCTTTTTTTTTCTATTTAGATTGCTTCTGTATATTTTCTACAAGTTTTACACCATCTTCCAAAACTTTCCTATGAAATGTATAGATACACATTTTTAGAGCTCCTATTACTTGCTTTTGTTAAAGGTTGCTTCTATTATCTTCCAAGCATTCTTCTGAGAGTGAATGTATTGTTAAATATGAAGGGTACCTTGTTTTGTTCCCTACGTGTTCCTTTCCTTCAATGAATCCTGAGTTAAGTATGTGCATGGATAATATGTATTGACATTTGCTATTATTTGATCTCATTCTGTAAAATCCTCTTCAACAAATTCTGCACATTTAATCTGTTAATTACAGTAAAGTCTGTTCTATTAAATATTTATCTGAACGGAATTCTCTGAAAATACAGAAATGAAGATAGATTTCTAAGTAGCTGTGGGTTTTTGGGACACAATAAGGACAAGCTACATACCAAACCACATTTTTCACATGGCATTAAATGGCTTTAGATTTTGATAAGTTTGGTTTTCTCCTATATGGCTGATGCAATCTATTACATGTGTAATTGTATTTCTCAGTATGTTCTTTCTTCAAATGTGAATTGCATTAATTCTTTCACTGTGGTTGGTCCTGTGACAGTGCCCATCCCTCTAAATCTATGTAGCTGGTATTTTCTCCAGGTTCATAGTTCTTGTCTCTCCAGGTCTCTGCCACTTGTTTTCAATAACCTTTCATATGAAGTAGTGTTACTCTAAGCTTTTGTGTCAAAAATCAGATAGGATCTCAAGAAAACAATGTGTGTTTAAAGCTTTTCACCATCAGGTGATATTCAGAGGAGAGAAAAGCCTGTAATTATTGTTTTTAAGGAGCATGGAGGGCCAGCCAGAGTCGAAATAGGAGCCTTTCCAATGCATCCTGAAGAAGCAAAAGGGGCAATAATAAAACCAAATTTACCCTATTAAGAGAAACATTTTTGGAAGGATGGACTCATTAGCTACATGCTGGGGGCCAAGTCATTTTCTATTTCTTTCTCATTACTTCCAGGCCATGACCACGTTCTAGCTATATTCCAGATCAAAACACTACCTGGGAATATTAGTAAGCTGAAAAAGAAACCTGTAAAATAGTTATGGTCCCAATGTTAGTATGAAATTCAGGACCATGATCTTTTCACTGCACCAGTAAAAATTATGTCAGTTGTAATTTTTGCTTCTTGTAGATGCCCAGCATTCAAAGAACTCTCCACAAGTTCACATTCAGGTCTGCTGAATTAAAAAATCAGCAGGAAAAGGCACTGATGAGATCAGTTTTCATGGGTTGCTTGGGGAAGAGAGTCAAGAGGCCAGCCCACTCCCCAGTCTCTGCTAAGTCCTGTTTTTGGTGCAGGTTAACTCGCGTGATTTGGCACCAGTCACTAAGTTACTTGCCAGCTGTGTGTATTTAGTGTATCGGGTACCACTGTTGTCTCCTCCTTTCCTAACTCTCCTAAAGAGTCAGCTGGTGACTAGACACCAGAGGGATTCTCTAGCCTCTGTCCTCAGGAGCAGGGCAGCAGAGCAAGGGCAAGCTATAACACATCACTGCTCTTACTCTTCCCAATGTTGTAAATTAAAACGAGAATATGAAAAACCCATATGTCTTCATCCCTCAGACCACAAATGAAGCTGAGTCAGCAAGTGGTGAAGAAAACTACATGTATTTATAGTGAATGAGCAATTATTTCTTTTTCATGAAATGTTTGTAGCTAATCAACTCAAATATCTGCCCATCTGATAAATACAAGCTGCATACAATCCTGCCAAAAAACTGCACTTGGATGGTATATTTGGCAGTGATGAACTGCTCTCAAAGCATATTCGGTGTTCACTGTTTGAGTCAATAAGCTGAGACCTGAGTAAGATTAAAAAATTATTTTGATTTTTTTTCACACTATATGCCACTTTTATTCATAACCATGTTTAGTTCCTCTGATTTCTGTAGATGTAATGGTGTCAGGAACTGAATCCAAAGCTAAGCACTTAACTAGTTCTTTTCATATAGTCTAATTTTTCATATGTGCTAATTATGCTCCTTGTCTTTTTTTTTTCTTCCCTCCCTTTTTTAGACATATCAAATGGATTCAGATTTCAGTTTGAAATTCTCTGAAATCCAGCAATTAAATTTTAACTACAATTTAACCTAAACTCTAAGCACATCCTCTGAGTATTTTTTGTTGTTTGTTGTAATAACAACAACAATAATAATAATAATAAATTTATATACTTCATTGAAATGTCTGACTTCAATATAAATATATATTTTTACGCAGTTAAAAAATATGTCTATGTGTACAACACTATGATAAATACAATCATGCTTTCAAAGGAGATTTTTAGGACACTACCATATCAAAACTAGATTTGCTCCCATTTGATATTGATTACTTATTTCCTACCTTGCAACACACACCACAGACCACTTAAACTCTGAATGCTTTCAGTTTAATAATTTTATACTGCTCCATCCTCTCCTTCCTTCAGGATCTTTACAGAGATGTAGGTAGCCAGACATAAAAATTAAGAGAGCAAAGTTGGGAAGAGTAATTTCTACTGACATTAACTTCCCGTGAATTTCAACACAAAGATTTTTCCATGCAACTCCCATTAAAATTAATGGGAATCATGTGACTCAAATCTCTGCATACTGAGCAGTTTCCCTAGTGTACTGAAGAGTCTGCATCTAGTTTCTGAGTCCCTAAACAAAATGATGGAGGCTCAGTGACAATATATCACTCAAAAATCTCATATATTTAGTATATTATAAAGCTTAGAGGAAACATTTGTAAAAGCAGCTTTAGCATCAGAAGTCAGAAATCCCAGGGAAAGTTTAATTTAGAATTTTTGATATGGTTTTCATAAGAATGATAAAACAGACCACTATGCTTGCAATTTTCTCTGTGACTATATAATTTCTAACTTAAATAGCCACAAGGAATGCAATAAATGAAACATTTTTCAAAACAATGGTTTAGGCTTCATCTTTCTTTTTAATAATTTAGATTTATTTTATGATAGCCTATTACTAGATCATTAATATAAAAATTATTTTTAAATGAGATTTCAAGGAAAGGTTGAATAAGCTACAGTAAGACTAGGCAGAAGCTGATGGGACAACTTTCAAAAAAATAATGCTATAAGCAATATTTATGATGTTATGCCCAAGCAATTTGAAAACAAATGCTATAATTTACCTTTGAATTATAGATATATATATATTTTATGTCAATATTTAGAAGTCCACTGACTTAATAGGAAGCCATATTAGCATGAGGACAAGTGCAGATAATATAGTGGAATAAATGGATGTTCTGAGTGTCTAAGTGGCACGCAGAGGATGTCAAGATTTTCCAAATGCTCTCTGAATTTGTAGAACACTCCAATTCCTTCCCTTCTTCCTCTGCCTTCTTTTTGCTCCTTCACTTCATACCAGGTTGACTTCTGCCTTTGCACACCACTCACTAACTCCTGTGAAATTTTGAATTTCTTTATGTATCACTGATCTTCGAGAAATGCTTCCAGTTGAATACTCTTCAGGATAGCTGTTTTTCTAAAAGTCAGAAGAAGTAAGGATTTATATTTCTTAAACTAGCACTAAGATGAAAAAGTTAATAAACTTTTTTTTAGTAATGAATAAGGACCAGAGTATTGTTGCTTGGGAAATTTAAATTTAGTGACTTCCTTTTTGCTCATACAACATGTCAATGAATGTAAGGTAGCTGATAAGGATAAAGGTCCACCATTACCAAACCATGAACTCTTCTAAGAAGTGTAACAAATGGTGCAGATAGGCTATAATGGCCCGATAAAAAAAAAGAATATTTGCTCCCAGACTGTTACTCAAGTCACTCAAAAGACCTTAGAGGTATTATTTACGCAAATTCAGTCCACTCATGTGGCAAAAATAGGTAAGTAGGTAGATAAAGAGGGACTGTTTGAATTCCGTTGTAAAGCCCAGTTTTCTCTGGGTTTGGTGCAAGTGGAATAGCAGAAAGAGCAGCAGTGTCCCAGCTCTCTCCCCATAGTGAATAAGAACAATATTCTGTGTTTTATTGCAGGAAGTGACATCTATGGTATTGAACAGAAACTTCAGCAGAAACGTCTGCACAACTAGGTGAAATCTACATTAAATCAAAGTGGAGATGTATCCTAGCCACAAAAATTCTTTCATAAAACAGCAGCTTTTTCTTAGTAGTGAATTTATTTATTTGGTTTGTTTTTTTTTTTTTTTTCTGATTTAACAGATGAACAATACAGACCTTGCTGAACTAAACTACTTTGTTTATTTTTGACTGAGGAAAATCTATCACTTCTTACCCAATTTGGCAATAGTTTTAGACTCTTTCACAGTATGAAATAGGAATATGGGATCAACGTATGAACATCCACTGTCTCCATCACTCCTCTGGAATATAACCTTGGTGATTTCACCTTTGTTTTGTCATCACTATAAACAGCATGTACATGTTGGTTTATTGGCAGTGCTGAGATGTTTTCATACTACGTTGACTACAAAGCATACAAGAAATATTTTCTGTTATTACTATTAATAATTTCAATGATACCTTCATTGAGTGGGCTCTCTTCTTTGAGATGCAAGTGCAAAGATGAATGGACTATTCAAGTGGACTATTCAACCCTGCTATTCTTGAAATCATCTGGAAATATGAAGGACATAGTTTGGGCGGTTCATTTGTTAGATACTATTTCTCCTGACATCTTTTTTCTTCCTACTGATTCCCAGATCCTGACCTATAGATTAGGGTTTGCAATGATCAGAAAGGACACTGGCATAAGACATTATTCTTGAAAGCAGAAACAGAGAATTTATTCATCAACTTGAGACACTTTTCAAAGAAATTCACTACCATCATAACAACAAAGTCAAACACAATCTTATTAATGTATCTTAAAAAGAAATTGAGTTTTGTACTAACATTCCTTGAATTTTTAATCCAAAAATGTATGATTTTGCTTTAATCATCTTATTTCTGAAAACTTTCAAAATTGAAATGTCTCTTACAGTCTTCATGGTCATGAAAGCAAAATAAAGCTTAGTTAAAAAGAAAGGTATAATCATGGCTTTGAATCTCTAATATTTTGGCATTAGCCCCAAATGCTTACTAATTATGCCCTTAAGTAACACCTCAGGATCAGAGAAGCTAAATGGGGTAAAGAACGTGAAGACAAACAACTATTCTTTAAAAAATTAAAATTGTTCATTCAATTAAAAAACCCTTAATAAAAATCTCTACTGGAGTTCAAGTTGCCCACGGGAAGGTCTAATTCATGCTGTCCATTAATGAAAGCTTTATATGACCATTAAGGAAAAACTGACAAGTTATCACAGCAACCTCAGTAATGCTTGTTAACATATATAAGAAATAAAATCTGGACACTTAAAATGGACCCTAAATTTTACTTTCATTAGGTCAAACTTAGTAAAACCTTAATAGGTTTAAAAGATCTGTAATTTCAACTACTGAGACATATTTTTAAATGCTGTACTGAAATGTCTTCCTTTGCAGATGACAAGTGTATTTGATTAAATCTGAAACCATGCTCCCAAGAAGTTAGTCATTGCAATACTTTGCTGAATTCTTGTAGTATAGAGTGAATATTTTCTAAATTGGAACTTCTAATAAACATTTATGCAAAATAAATGAAATTAATGTCTAGGACTTGTTCTTGAACAACTGAAAACAAGTAAGTGCTATTTTTTAAAAAGGAGATTGATAAAAATGAAGAATTTTGAGAACTTACATATTGTTCTCTGTATTTATGGCACTTCAGAGCTACATTTATAGGACAAGTAAGCATAATAATTCCTATTTGGAAATGAAAACAATTCTGGGACACAAATGCATTTTTTAAAGATATATTTAAGATACATTTCAGATGCTTTTTTATTTCTTGCTGAAAATTTGCCAGTAGGCACTCTGAATTGCATCCCACATCACTTAAAAAAGCATATTTACATGCCTTAGATAAAGTCATATCACACAGAATGAGGGGAAAAAATAAGCTTTTCAAAATTTAGAAGTCTATTCTATCCAGTGCATCACAGCTATCTTCACATATATCAGATACAGTGGATTAATATAAACCATTTTCACTTTTTCTATAAGACATTTCTACAGGTTATCTAGTATGATCTGGTCTTGAGTGTTGTGTGTTCTTAGATTATGACAAAAAAGCTGTAAAACAGAGTTCATTATACAATGTCAACAAATTAACATGGTAGCTTAGAACAATCACTGTAAACCACTGAAAAATAACAGAATTTTTTTTTCAATTGGTGACTTCACTTTAGCAACACAGTTTGTGAAAGATTTATTAATTTTGATTTTTTTTTTACACTGTTGGTAACATGTCCATTGATTTCACAGGGGGATATCAAATCTCAACAAGTATTACAGACTTCTCAAAGCAATTACTACAATTAAATTAAAATTTTCAACTGCATGACTTTTTAACTTATAAAAATCAGAATGAAATTAGAGCTTCTGGTCACAGTCATTCATATTTCTACTGCTTTTAAAGATGATGTTACTATGTCTGTTAACAACCAGGATGTGAACACACTGAATGTCTGTCAACATAGGCATCTCTGTCTGTAGAATTAGGTGGTGCTGATATAAAGATATATACATACATATATATATGTGTGTGTGTGTGTGTGTTTGATTATACATTTTCATAGTCTCCTCCCCCCTTCTGTGAATTTTAGAATTTATTGAAATTGTCTTTTTTAATTGTTTTGTACCCCAGTCTGTGTTCAGACTCTCTTTCATTTATGCTCTGTCAACTCACACCACTGAAAAAAATCTCTGAATATCCCACTTTACACTTCAGAAGCTTCCTTCATTGTTTTTTTCTTTTCTTGTTTTTTCACTTCTTTTCATCAGTAGTTTACCTGTGTATGTGTTGCAATCTGTATGCTGTCCATTTTTTTTCCCAAAGTCTTCCTCTTTGCAGATATTGGTGAACAGTCTGTTAACTTCCCCTTCTCCCAACACCATGTACTTCATTTACTTTGGTATAAACAAACTCAGGAAATTTTTCAGCCTACCTCTGTTGTTGCTTTTGTCAGTGGTGACATACAGGGCTCCGCCGATTTTATCATATCATCATAGATTGTGTTGGAGGGGCATTAAAGATCATCTAATTCCATCCCCTGACATGGGCAGGGACACCTTCCACTAACCCTGGTTGCTCCAAGCCCCATCCAGCCTCACCTTGAATGCTTCCAGGGGTGGGGTGTTCACAGCTTCTCTGGGAAATCTGTTCCAGTATCTCACCACCCTCACAGTAAGGAATTTTTTTCTCCATAGGTGGACTAAACCTACTCTTTTTCAGTTTAAAGCCATTATACTTTGTCCTATCAGTATATGCCCTTGTAAAAAATTCCTATTCCTCTTGTAGTTTCTGCAAGATTTTGTAGTTTCTGGAAGTTTGACTGTTTTCACTCTTGGTGTGGGGCTGGGAGGTTGTTTGGCTAAGAAAGCTAGGGTGAGTTTTTGTCATTACTTGTTTTTTTTGTTTGTCCATTTCAAAGGTAACAATCCATTTTCCCATATGCACTTTCTTCTCTTAGTGCTATTTTAGCTTGTTCTGCTGTATATGACTATCTTGCCCAGCCCCAGCATGAGAGACACTGATCTATCGAGTTGTCTTAACCCTTTACAGTCTATCTGTTCTATGTAGACTCTCTATTTAGGTGCCTACCTTGTTTTGAGAACCCATTTTTCATCCTCAATTTATTTTGCCAGATGCTGGTCTATCTTTGCAGTGCTTGCTAACCCAGTTTTTTCTATACAAACCACTACCCAGAATGATATTGCTTTCTTCCTGCTATGGTTAAGAACAGAAGCCCTAATATCTTCTGGAAACACAGTACACACTGTTCTTGTTGCCACATAGATGCTGACACTTTTATTTTGTCCTATGCACTCAGTAGCAGCTGTAATCCATCATGTTCTCTACAAGTTTATGTTCTGAAATGTATAACAATTCCATCATATTCATTTTGTCATTTTCTGAGCTTTTTTATGTCCAGGCAGACGAATCTTTACAAAAGACAATACTGCCTGCTTTTTCACAATGTTGCTCTTAAACGTGCAGCTCCTGAGATGGTTGTCACAGTCCTACAAGCTCTCAGCAACCCACCTCATGTAGAGACAACAATAATTTGTCCCTTGCTAAAAGTTAAAAGTAAAATGTAGGAATGGATGCTTTTATTTATATACCAGTTACTATAATTCTGCCTCTGCATCCTGTAACAGCAGGGTGGCAAACTAAAGGAGAGAAAGAATTGCTCCAGGATTTTATTTACTTTTTGCAGTGGATTATAGGCAGTGGGACTACAGAGAAATAACACTATATACTGGTAAGATACAATTTCTTCCATAACCTACCATGACAGCTTGAAAATTCTAGGTCTTAATTGCTTGCTATATATAATTTCCTTTCTCCTAGTCTAAAAATATACAGTGCAGTAGTAGCAGAAAATACAGGACAACAGATTCAACAGAAAATTAAATTATTCTATTATCTTTCAAGGATATTTCCCTAAAAATAAAATAAAAAGGTTAACATATATAATGAATAAAAGGAAAAATATTCTAATTAATTCAGGACTAAGTGTGTGATCCTTAATCAGAAAAACACAGCAACTGCTTAAAAATAACACTAGGAAGTCCATGCTGTGTTTTTACTTCAAGAAGCAAAATGGTGTTAAGTGGACCACTGCACATTTCCCATGGGTTCTTTGAAATCATTATACCATGTCCTTTTCTGCATGTTTTCCATACTTAACATTGTCTCATCAATCTAGGACAAAGGTATCTTTCTACACTGGAGTTATATTTGTAGTCTAACATTTGAAGAATTTTTTAAAAATGTGTGTGTTTGAAAATGTGTCTTTAAACACGTGTCTCAGATCTGAAAATACGTCTTTACACAAATGATATTCAGATCTTCTCAACTACCATCTACAAACAAAGGATGTTCAACTGGATTCTTTCACACTCAAAACAGGGCTTTTCAGTTTTCATTTTTTACACTTCTTTCCCTTTTGTTGGCTTACTCGCCCCTTCAAACCTTTATATCTGTATAATCATAAAAACTAATAATTGTATTGAAAACTAAGAATTCCACTAGTTTAAATAGTTAATTTTTGGCATAACCATTCCAGAAGCAATAATTCTGTGTGATTTCCAAATCCCAATCTTTTCTGATGCAATGAACTATTTTGTGTATCAAAGAAATGAAACTGTCAGGTTGTTTGTTTTTTAAAGACAGGATTGAGGAAGTACATCTGATTTAAATAAATTAGGTAGTTTGAACATGCCTAAAGCCATGGTACGGATATGTCACTGCTGTCTTGCCTCTTAATGTGGGTCTAACTCAGTCCATTGGGCAAAGGGTTTTCGAAGAAATCTCTGCTTCATTTATTCATGCACAGTTAGAAAGGGAGCTGTTGTAGGATATTCTTATTGTTGTCTTGGTGTAAAATTTTATTTTGTGGTTGCTGTGCACTTTGAAATTGTTTACTTTGCATAGGTTCATCAGTAGTTGTCCTTTCACAACTACAAAGAGGAAAATAGACAACTTTTCCTATTGTCTCATACTTGGTTTCTTCAGTTCTTCTAAGAATTTTTAATTTGATGCATTTACTTGAAGGTGCAGGGTTTTATAAAAACGTTCCTATTTTACTGTCACTGATGTCTTCTTCAAAGTATCTTTATTAAATAACTTGTTACAAATAAGTTATCCTAAACTGTTATTTATGTACTTACTGGTGTGCTTTTCCATTGGTTGAAAACAGTTGTGTACTGCAGGACACTAGCTGAGCATGGCTGCTAGCGCCAAGAACTTCCAGTGAACCGCTGTTTAAAGTGCTCTTCAAAAAGTTTCACTGCAAGCCTTCAATGGGACTCCTCAGCAAAAGAAGTTAAGGTGTTTTTCAGGTGTCCCCTGAGGTTCTCAACGTCTCTTTTCTCTTTCTCTGAAGTATTTCTGGTTTGAACGAGCTGCCTTGCAACAGAACTGTATGCCCTGTTCCAGAGGCAGTCCTGCAAAGACCTTGTGGAAGTGATGCTCTCTACCAGTACTAGAAAACATCCCAGCACATCCTAGGATTACACTTTCCTTTTTCATGGCAGCTTCACCCTGGTAGTGATAATCATCATGTGATTGACTGATTAAATGCGAGTCTTTCTCCTCCTGTACCATTTCCAACTGATGAGCTCCCAGCTTATAGCAGAAATTCTTGTTATTAGTCCCTGAGTGCATGACCTTACACTTTGTACTATTAAATTTCATCTTGCTTCTATTACTACAGTCGTCAAGGTCATCTAATTCTTCCTGTATGAAATTCCAGTTCTTCTCGGTATGGGCAACTCTGCCAAAGTTTTTGTCATCTGAAAAATTTCATTAGCACACTCCCAGTATTTGTATCAAAGACATTAATGAAGAGATCAAATACTTCTCCTAAGACAATTCCCTGAGGAACTACACCAGCAATTCTCTAAATTGATAGACTTACTTTCAACAGAAGTTCATATTGTCTCTTGTTTAAGCCACTTTTTCAATGTTACAATTCTTGTGCTAGTTACCCTATTTAACTGAAGTTAACAGAGACTAGACTGGTTTCACACTAGACTGCTAGAGGAAGAATTCTAAATGAGATGTGAAAGTGTGACCTAGGGAAGACAATTCAGTCAAGCCAGGCCTACCTATCACCCAAATTGTTTGGATTGTTGGAAAGAAGACAAAATCTGATTATATAACTAATAAATCTGATGAAAAAAAAGTCCAATGAGAAGTATAGAATCTGAAAATAGAAATATCCCTAAAATATTGGTTTGCAAATGAAAAGATGTTTTCACATAAAAAAATAGCTACTAAGGTATTTCTGGGTTCAAGTCTATTCCTACATCCAAACAATGCTTCTTTACATTCCCTCAGTATAATATAATTATTTAAGCAATAGTGATGTAACAGTTCATTATCTGTTGGTTGTTCAATTAATGAAGTGCCTGAGGTAAAGGCCACTGCTTTGCTTACCCAACACAAGGTTTTGTTAAGAAACAAGCATTCATCTTGATCATGGCACCAATTCAGCATCTACTAAATTGACAACTCTATCTGGGAATAAGGTTCTATCACAAAGAAAGTGGTATCTCCTGTCATCTGGCAATTAAACTTCATTCCCTACCTATATTTAGCAACTGAGACTCCTCTACTGCACTGAATAACAGCTCCTTTGCTTTATAGGAGTAAAATAGATTATCAGAAGTTATGTTTGTTGCCTGCAAAAAAATTGTCTATTGATGTCTATTGATTGTCCATTCACAAAATTTATGCCCCTACACTGGTTGTTGCTTTTGATAATCTGAGATAACTTCACTGATTTGGCTAAGACCATGGCCCCAAAAAGCAGTGATGTCTCCACCCATCTGAAATTGTGGTGAATTTTATGTAAAAGGAAGGTAGACTCCCAGGCTTAGATCAAGGAGTGTTTGACTCTGGTTTGCTGTCTTTTTCCGCTTCCACCGCTGCAAAAATAACTGTGTAGCAGGACTTTCTTAAATGTCGGTGACCCAAATGTTCATGAAACCCATGTGTGCTGGAAAATGGAGTGACCCAGGTGTGAAAAACCAAGAGGAGAGAGCAATACTGAAGGAGCTCACCCAGCTGTTGTGTTTTTGATATCCGAATACGTAAAAGGAGGATGATTAAAAGAAGAACAGAGTGTTACAAGATCTTTAAGTTTTCCAAGAACGTTCTTCATGTTTCTTAAAAGAAAATCCATGAGGTAGAGGTCAGGTTATTTATTGTTTCTTATTTTTTCCATCACATTGGTTAGAAAGAGGCACTTAGCTAAGTGAAACTCAGGGGATGTCATTCACCAATAGCTTAAAGGTTAGGAATTTTCTCTTAGTGTGCAAGAGTCTCAACAGCTATATCTTCTGACCAAAGAAAATAAGGACAAGAGGCATCTAGGCCCACATTTCAGCCTGTAGATGCAGTGACAAGGGTTAGTTTGTACCCAAGAGCAGTTATATTGGAAGCTGAGTGGAATCAGCATTTGGGGCCAAGTTAAACACATTGAGTAGTATATTTTTTAGCAGAGATGATGCAGTCCTACATGATTATATTTCCATTTTGATTTCTATAACACATTTTCCTCCATGTCTCCTCCTCAATTGTTTAGTATTTTAAAAAATCTTGTCTCTGTAGCCTTGGTGGATATAATTTTGTACCACATTAGAAAGAATTGTTTTTAAATTTATCTACTATAGGTCAAAAGCATTGTCAATTTAAACTAAATAAGTCACAAAATTAAGCCAAATCCTAGGCAGAATTAGGACAATTTTGAACTCCTTCACTGATTGAAAGTTGGCTCTAACATTGATAACTTCTGAGTCAATATTGTAAAATTTACTTTTACAGCCTCTGCAAGAAAGCCAAACATGACCTATGTTTGATTCATTAAAAAAAAAAAAAAGCCTTGCTTGTTCTTCACAATATTTATGAAGAATCACAAGTCTGTACCTGATTACTTCTATTCTCTTATCTCTTAGAGAAAAACACATATCATAGACTGATGCTATTGCCTTCCCCCTTTCTGCTAATTTACTAGTGGCTTAAAGCTTCTTTGTATCTGGCAGAATAGCCCTACTCTTTTGCCTAATCCTTCAATCCAGCAACTCCACAATGCATCAGCAGTTGCCCGGGTTGTAAAGCAGTACATGCACCTAACCCATCAGCTGAAAGCCTTTCTACAATATGTCAAGTATATCTGCAACATTTGTTCAAATTGAAATTTAGATGATGCTCTCTTCACATGCATCAAGACATTTTATATTTCTGTGATTTGGAGTTAATGTTTTTTCCAATCCCAGACAGAAGGAGAGTTCTGATTATCTATGGAGGATGATCCACAATCCTTTTCATTCTTCCTGGAATAGCAAATGAGTATGTTTACTCTGTCATCTGAAAAGATGATACCTTGAAGCCACACTATTGAGCCTGTCACAGCTGTGTTAGAGGGAGGTGACCCATTTACTGATAGAAATGACTAGAAAATATAAAGCTGTGCTGAGATTTTGTTTAAACAAAACTAGCCCTGATTTGAACCTACTGGCTCAGACAAAGGACTAAGTAATGATATCTTAACAGTTCACACATTATGACAGACTTCTACAGCTATGAGCACCATTTTAATTTTAATAATAATTTTCATAATATTCCCACTTTAATACATCTTCACTAGAACACATTTTTGAAAGACATTTTCTTGGAGTGGTTATTTAAAACTTGAAGAATTAGAACACCCCTGACAGAAGCAGTATAAGAATTGGTCTTAATAAATGGCATTTGAGATAAATACAGTGAGGTTATTATTTGTGTATTTTTTTTGTAGTTAACACCAAGAAAGGTGATTTTATTGAGTATGGTCTTTCCATCACGAGCCTTCACATTTTATCTCATTGGTCTGTCCTGAAGCAAATAACTTGTGTTTGGGTAAAACACAGCTTCCAGCAAGAGAATCCATCTTGATCTGAAGACATTAAAAGATAGGGAAGTGATCCTACCGTTTTATAACTTGTTCCAGTGGTTAACCACTCATGGTTAACATGTGGCTTAGCTCAGCTTCCAGCCTTTAGTTCTTGTTATCCCTTTCTTTGCCTGTTTAAATTTAGTACTCAGTGTTTTCATATTGTGAGAGTATTTATGCTTTCACAGTTACCTCCCCATCAAGTCACTGGTCAATCTTCTTTTTGATAGACTAAGTAAGTCAAGATCTTACAGTGTCTTCCTGTGGGCATTTCATCCAACACTGAATAGTCTTGTGTCTCTTTTCTACAAAATCTTCATATTTAAAGGAAACCAAAACTCCTTAAACTGTGGACAACAGAAAAGGGAAAAGTATTTTCCTATTTGTCTCATTATTGCCAAATACAGATATACACATTTTAGATCCTGTTTCTCACTTGGTTATTTATAGGATTACAATTGCTGTTTTTCAGCACTATGCCTGTGGTTACCTCTTCACTATGATACTTAGAGCTCCCTCATTCAATGTATTTCTGAACAAAGATGCCCATCCTGCTGGGCTGGCCTGGGTCTTTTTGCCACATGGGCTGGCTTTTTTATTATTTTTTGAATGATCTCATTTTACTAGTAATTCAGAATGCAGTTTATGGCTGTGTTGTCCTCATTATTATTTACTGATTCTCCAATCTTTCTGCCACCCACAAATTTTCTAAGAATGATTTATGTTTATGTTTTAACTCATGGGTGAAAATGTTGAATAATGCTGAGTCTAATGTTGATCCCTGAGGAGCCTTGTAGGATCACTTCCATTTGATGATGATTTACCACTGACTAACTCTTTTTTGAGAGTATTCATTTAACAAGTTTTGCATTCATCTGCATTGTGCTCTGATGAACTTGTAATGTGTTATCAGTGATCTGAAACCAGATGTGAAAAGTGTTCTAGTTACAGTGACAGGAAATCTAAAAGCTCATTGGAAGAGAATAAAATACAGGTAGTTGTCCGGGCTGTAAAGCAATGTATTCCCCTCATCTGTCAGCTAAAAATCTTTCTATAGTGTGCTAAGTATTTCTACAATATTTATTTAAACAGAAATTTAGATTATATCTTGTCATACCTGTGAAGATAGTCCACATATTTCTCCATTTATGGAAAAAATTTAGAAAAATTGAAATGTTGAACAAGAGATTAAGGGGGGGGGGGGGGCGGGGGGGAAGAAAAACCAACCGCAAAAAAAAAACAAACCATTTTTAAAACCACTTTTCTATGATTCTAATCCATGGGGTTTTTTGCAGCAGAGGAGGGTGTGTAGGTTGTCTCAGTCCATGCTTTGGAAACTCATGCACAACACAGTGCACAGCATGCCATTTTTCTTTCTGTTCCAAATGATGCATGTGTGGATACTATACAAGAACACAAATTCATTTTTATGAATTTTATTCATTTCTTTCATATTAGAGCCAGAGAAGAATTTTCCAATACAAATGGGAATAGAGCAATATGATTACTTTAGGCATACTCTGAGAATTAAAATTGGATGTGACTTTCACCTATTATCTGAAAATACAAAAGCTTCAAATCTTATTAGTTTTAATTCCTAGTCTCTACCAAAAAAAAAAAAAAAAAATTGCTTGGAATTGCATGATGATCCTTGAGTCATCTTAGTAAAAGAAGATTTCAAAATGCCAAAAAGATTGCCGAAAGAGTGCGCATTTAGAATTGAGTTTGTCACCTTACCAGAACCATCTTGAATCCAGCAACCAATGCAAAACCACCAGGAATTCCAAGTGCTGCCGATGAACTTTCTGTTCAAAGCTAGAAGCTGGTTACCAGTGGTGTCATCTGCCAAGATAAAATCAGTGAGTTACAGAGGCAAAAACAGAGGCAAGGTGAGATAAAATATACCATTTAACACTCATATTTTCTAGACAAACAAAAATTCCAAAACAAGCTAGGGCAAATAAGTTCTGAGGACACAAAATTATCATTAGTGGACCTTTGGAAGTGCTCATAGACTTCAAAATAAGTGAATTGTAAAGATATACCTGAAGAATTGCAAATGTGAACTTGCCTTTCTAAATGATCTGCTGATGACTAAAACCCAGCAGTTTCTATATTTGGCTTTGCCAAAAGTATGCCCTTATCAGGATAATTAGAGAACTTGTTAGACTGATTGAAAACATCCTAGCAAATTGATGTAGTTGTTTATTGATTTTTCCTCCTGCCAAACTTACCTGAAGACAGATACTGATGTGCTCAAATGAACCAGCAACTATATTCCTAAATCCTCTTCTAACTTTCTTCTAGTTGCTTAAGATCCCATATTTGTACTGTAGGACCAGTGCAAGGAATGATAAATCCTTAAAAAAATTCACACAACTTAGCTTTCATCAGATTAAGGTACCTTAGAAACCAGAGTAATACTTTATCTGTTTTCAGTGGGATTTGCTTCTCTTTATAGCACCCTTGAACTGACCCTGATAGCTGGTGTTTCTATCTTTTATCAGCCCTGAGTCTTTTGAATCGCCAGGTTATTGAGTTGTGAGACCCTGCCATCTTCACATGTGTGCCTAAACTTGCTTATCCTTGCCACCCAATTTGGGTCTTTAATAAAGTGTCAGGAAAGGTGTATCTAGGTCCTATCTGCTGTGTTATGACATCAATCCCATAGGGGACTCATGGTCAAAACCTGATAATGTTAACTTTATTTTCAGCATGAATTTATGATAACTATGTAAAATTTATAGCCCACATGCTGATATGGCTTTTTTTTTTTTTTTTAAATTTTTTTTTCTTTTCTTCCCTCCCTATCCCATTCTTTGAGATCTTCAAAATGTGCACAGCATTCTTCATTCTTTCCTATTCACTGTCTGGGATCTTTCCATATAAATGACTTATCATAGAGAGGAGTGGCATTTTTGCCCTTTGTGGCATACTCCTTCAGTGCAGTAGCTATGGATCTAAATAAAAGGCAGCATGTTTCCAAGCACTTTTTTTCTCTCAGGGCTTGCTTGCTAAAATAGAAACCCAAGTCCACATGGTGATCATATTTGCTACCTCAGGGACTAATTTTCTTTTACCTCCTTTCCTGTATTCCAAAGCTTCATTGCCATTATCCTCTTGCTCCCCATGCACTAACAAAAAGATTTTAATGCATTCATTATGCAAAATCTTGTCTTTTGTGACCTTTGCCAAGAGTGCCCCCAAAGGACTGGCCAGGCTTAATAAGCTCACAAATAAACTACGATGTCAGCCAAGGGCACTACTGGCCAATTGAGCCTGCACCATTGCCCTCTCCCCAAGCCCCCACTTCACACCTGAGATACCCCGAGGTGGGATTGTGGGGGTGTTGTCTGCCCTGAAAAACTGCTAATCCTTTCCGGCGGCTCCCAGCTAGGCAAACAATCCCCTTTGTGAAGGCTGGAACAATCACACAGGCAATATTGCTTTTTGCCGCTTCTCACATAGTCTGCTTTCCTTTAAGTTCCTCTTTCTCCTCTCTCCTTGGCTACATTGTTTAATGCTTTCATTCTTCTTATTTCATTTATGTTATGTCCTGTAAAAGCTTTGTCATGAGCAAGCCAGCTGGGTCATTGGAGGAAAGGCACTCTCTCATCAGATCCTTGTGTTAGTCCATTTTCCTCCTGTCCAGAGTTATTGTCTAGGTTCTGTGGGGAAAACATCCGCTCCCCCATTCAGTGGTTGATGCTGTGACAGATTACAGCAGTTTCTGTCTGTTAAGCAGTCAGGCAAAGAAAAGAGTAAGAAGGATATAGCAGCCTCTTCATTTCATATATAAAAGATGCAGATAAAGTATATAATAACAGAGAATGGCATAGCCAGTAAAAAATCTGAATTTATTGGGGAAGAATATAAACTTGCAAAACTTTAAAAGCAATCGCACTCATAAAAAACAGATATTACAAATGTTAATGCAAATTATTAGTAAATCTGACCCCTCTACCCCACTATGACACACATTTAAAATTTATTATGGAACACATTCAGGAGAATAGCTTTAGGGAATTCATTGCTCATCTTTTTCTTTCTTCCTCCATCTCACACACTAGCAGTCTCCAGACAGCTTCTCTGAATTCTTCAGAAATACTGCCACTCTGACCTCTGTACCATAGATCCATTGACTTACTTCATTTGACTGTCTGGAGTGACAGCTAAGGTACTAGTACAACATGTTCTCACAACTTCCATGGCAGTGTACACATCTTCTTTCCAGTTCACTTTTATATTATGATGCAGAATTTCAGGACACAGATTACTTCAGTAAAATATATTTGAAACTTCTGATATTTTGTTATATATAGTTTTAAAAAAAAGCATGAGAAAACCATGGGCTTTACTTAAAAGCAGAATTCATCTTTCAACACTTGCCTAAGTTCTATTTGTGAGTTCATGTAAAATAAGGAAGGTTTTCAACAAAAAGAAAATGTTTAGATACTGAATTAGTATTTAGGTACTGCCACTAGGTGCAAAGGGATTAAATAGATAATATTTTTTCATCTGTGTTTTTGTTTCTTTGTTTGTTTGTTTGTTTATATTTTTATTATTTGGCCAAGATATCCAGTCTGTTCCAAAATATATCTGAACACGTGTCAGCCTGGATTTATCTCAATTTAGAAACTGGAAAAAACAGAGAAAGTTTTACCCTGAGATGATGACACATTCTGATTTTTTCAGAAATCAGCTAGAAAACTCGAGACTGTGTTTTCATAGATGCTGAAAATTCAGTGTTGTGAGTGCTCAATAGTGGAAAAACTTAGTTCTTGAAGTTAAAACTCCCTTAATAACAATCTTATACAACTCTTCCTGATGCCATAACATCGAAACACCTTCTCCAACATTTTAAAGAAAAAAGACTCCAAAACAAAACCTTTAAATCTTTCTTCATTTCATCAGAACTTTTACCAGGTTCTATTTGCAAACTTTGAGAAATATATATTCGTTAATCTGACAGGGTAAGGCAGTATCAGGAGAACACATTTACCATATGTGGAACTGGAGTAGAGCTATTTATTCTTTTAATGTGTGCTTCAGACACTAGTGCTGCACACAGTAGGTAAAAATTATCTGTTTAGAAGCTCAGGAAGGAAAAATATTCCTTTCTTTGGCATTTTTGGAAAGATGCCTCCAAATGCTTATTAAAACGAAATGAAAGAAAGGAAACTAGGAAGGCTAGAATGTTCATCAAGATATGGGAGAGGAAAAAAAAATAGCAAGGAAAACAAAAGGCACTAGTCAATAAATACAATAAACACCCATCCTGTATTACTGCACTTACTAAGAGCAGACAATGAGCCTCTGGCAGCAGTGAGGTGTGCAGACAAAAGGCCCTTGAGAAGTTTACTGCTGCATGCCGCATAATAGTTGAAATCTGTGAGTGTTTTTCAAGGTTAGGCACAAATAAAGCAAAATTTCTTTATTAAGGTTCCAAATTACTCATCTTCTCCTACCTTTCAGTCCATTGTCAGGCTCTGAGTACTGTAACTGACCTTTGATAAACAGTCATTTCACCACAGTGATGAGACTACATAAAAACTAGTCTGCACAATATAATGCAGATTAACTGAGGGACATTCCAGCTCTTCTTAAAAATAAGCCAGAATGACACCAGAGAATTTGCTCATAATTTAGCTCGTTGCATGTGCACATATTCTTTGTGCATGAAATTTCTTTCCAATGAGATAATTTAAACAATGAAGAAATGAGATACATCTATCAAGCAATTCTATATTTCCTTCAAAGGGGAGTCTAGTTAATGTTTTGTCGCAGGTGTGAAAGAACTGGTGATTCAGTGTTCATCAGCTTCACTTGTAATGAGGCTGAGAACTGATGTTTAAAATACAGGAAAAAAACCCTGCAAATGTGAAGTTGTTACAGGTTGTGTCATGAACAAGCTTCACCCTTCAGACTGAAGCTGGTGAGTAAGGTGGTACTGTAGAGCTTGCACAGTTATCTAAGGATAAAACCAAGTATCTGTTTTGATCAAGAAATCTTTCATCAATAGTTTGTCTAACCTCAGAGATCATTAAAAATGTCTGTAAGATACAAATACAAATAGCATATTTTGTGGCATGAAAGATCAAACAGAGTGATGGTGTCGTGCTGAAGGTAGTCTGAAATATCAACAAGAGATCTTGCTGAATTAATTAGGCTACAAAGTTTCATAAGCAAATCAGATTTAAAGGTGTGGTGTTATTTAGTATTTATATGAAAAATTATCAATATCAATTTGCAAAGGCATTTTAGCACACTGGTAAGAAAAGAAACAGGAATAAAATGAAAGGATTACCAGAAGTAGTACTAGTACACTTTGTTGTGTTGCCCTATCCAGTTTCTCTCATTATAGATGCTCCCAATTTGTCTTGTTCTCATTTTGCAGAAAAAAAAATAAATCATAAAAGGCACGAGAGATGGAAAGATCCGTATTAACATCAAGGCATTTTAAACAAGAATGCAGAGTCCTTGGGCCAGAGCTCTATCAGTTCAAGGCAATCTTTAATCCAGCTTTGTTTCTCCTTCCTCTGTTCTCAATTTGTATGTCTTGGTGCCACAATGAAGTCTCTAAACTACACCACAAAAGGCAGTTGTCTTTTAGAGGAGAAGCTGCAAAATCAAACTAAAATATCCGACATTATTACTGAAATTACAACATCCAAAAGCCTATGGTGTAAAACCTGCACTTGTGGATGCATATAATTGATTCACCTAAACAAAATGCTATAGGCTATAAATAGCATTGCAAAAGGCCAAAATACTGCAGGAAACAAGTTTTTGAATTCAATTTTTAATTTCAGAACTCTTAGATTGAGGAGGAAAAACATTTTTAATGATCTAAATGGCTTTATATTCCAAATATCTGAGCTACAACACCCAGTAGTTTCAGTGGAATCTGGTAGTGCTCAAGATCACTGAAAAATCAATTCATATGAATATTATCTATATTATTTATATTGATATGAATGTTCTAGTTGTATTATCTATATATTAGTTGTATGCTATATACATGAGTATTTGTGAATGCACTATTGTAGTATCAGAAAATCATTTGTAGACAGTATAAAAGTACAACTCTTTGCATATACTAACTAGAATTCTCTGGTGTGTTCTTGAACAAATATGAGCACTACAATAAAATAGAATAAAATAGAATAAAATAAAATATAAAATGTAATTAGAAATCTTTACTGATACTATCCTGTCTTGTTTTTCTCTACTGATTTCAGTGAGAGCAAGCTCTAAATACAAAGTGTATATTGATTCAACCTTTTTTTTTCTTACTTGGGATAACAGAATAATTAAATGACATGAAAGAAAATATCAAGAAAAATAAAAATACCACTTTAACTGCCTTATGCCATATTAGGAAAATCGAGTAACTATTTTGTGGTTTGACAGTGTAACCAGTATGCTGTTCATTTCTGAAGCTGCTTCTTCTTCTAAGAATAAGCCCCAGAAAACATTAATGGCAATTGCAATTTCTGAGGCACACAGTACAATTTATTTAGGCAGTCAAATTTACGCACTTTAACAGATTCCTCGATTCTTGTCTTGCTTTTTCATTAAGCCCTTTAAACTGGACTTCTTGTCAATAAATAAAACTATTGACGTTAAAAGGTCACATCTCTGACCTTTCACATGTTTCTCCTGGGCTGTATCTATATACACTGTATACTTTACCTCGAGAAGAGATTCTTTTATTTAAGAGAGCTTAAACTGTTCAAATTTGTAATGTACTGGGGATTTTGGAATATCTAGAGGGCTTAGTGGATAAAGAACTGACCTTTCATCTCTGAACTCAGTCCCCATCCAACCTAAGATAAGTGGAAGAGTTTTGTGTCAGCTGCCCATGTGATAAAACTAGCTTTCCCTTGTATCATTCAACACAATTTGGCATGACTGGCATTTTTTTTTTTTTCTCTCAAGAGAAGAGCATTGAATATGGAAAATGAATTGCTTCTGTCTCTTGAGAGGGTGGTCCTCCAGGTTAGGCTTTGAAGTTATAAATGGGAAGTGCTGGCAAGCTCATATTATTGTTGGGTGTTAGCGCCACATCAAATGTATGGATAAACAGTGGGTCACATTTTAAATCAGTGATAGGAGATGATTTACAAACACAAATATGCAACCACTTGTGTGACTTTTCCTCACCAAAATGGAAACTATGCAGTGTAGTCCAAAGTCGATGCAAGTAATTCTATGGGCTACGCTTGTTCCTGTGGGTAGTAAATTTTGACACATATCACAAGAGGATAGTTTATGTGTTTCCCCCCAGGGAAAAAACTTCTCCAAACTTCCAAAGAAGTACAACTCCCTTATTTCCCTCGATGTAAACCTCCACAGCAGCTGATACACCAGTGGGAGGATTGTGGGAGCCCACTTCTGCCTGAACTAGAGCAGCTTCCAAGCAAGTGGCTCCAAGGGGCTGCGCTCCCCAAAGCTGCCGAACTGCTCCCTTCTCACAAACTGAGTGTCACAGCGGGGAGCGCTCATCGACAAGCAGAGCGTTAGACCCAGTAATCAAAGACAGGTCCCTTGCACAGCACAGTGGTGCCTAAACCACAGTGCTGGGTCTCTGCTTTCTGCTGGATATGGTGCTTTTTCCACTGGGAATAATTTTTAAAAATAAGTTTTGATTTGTTTTGATTAGAATTATGCACTGAGTCTTTGTGACAAACTTTAAAAAGAAACGAACAACCTGAAATGTGAATTCAGTTAATTTCGTTACTGAAACTCAGAACCTGCAATCAGTTAACATGCACCCAGTAATTAACTGGATTTTTTCTGTCTAGTGAATGTATTAATTATCTGCAATATAACATAATGCTCCCTCTTCTCTTGCAGTCCTTGGAACTAAGTTTGTTTCATCTGATACTTTTTATGACTCTTTAGTAATGCAAAACCTTTTTTTCAAATAGCAGTAGAAAACTGCTCTGCAAGAATTTCTGGAACAAGATATTTTTATACAAAAGAAAACCCACCTTAGTGACATTCATTGATTAATTTTATCTTTATGATTTATCTATACATCTCATAGACGGAATTTTTCAGAAATGCTGCAAATTGCAATTTGAAACTATGTTCCCCTATTCCATGTCTCATGGCTCTGATCTCATGTTTAAAAATCAAGAGAATAAATTTCCTTTAAAGATAGTGACATCTTTGGAATGTTAATAATATAAAACTTTCAAAAGGTAAAATTATTTCTTAGGTGAACTAGCAAAGAAGCAGATTGACTCAGTCCATTTTGCACCTTTGTGCTAGAGAATGGCTGGGTTTAAATTACAGCAGCTTCAGTCTTTGCTTTTCAATCCCTTAATCCTTAAGGAGCAGAGGTTTCGGTTCAAGACAACTTCACACAGAACATAAGAAAAGATTCTGTGAGCCTACCTCAAGTATGATGATCATTTTTTCAGCTGTAATCTTTCACTTGCATCCCATAGCAAAAAAAAATATCAGAAGAAAAGCAGTGTCAAATAATTAATGCATTTTCAGTGAAAGGCTCCTTTCCACTATGGTTTAGTACATGTGCATGAAAAGCAGTAAATGCTTTCATGTGAGCCACTTGCAGATATTCGTACCTATGGTTTTCATCACTGTTTTACTGGTATTCCCTCATATTAGAGAGCCTTTGTGATATGCCTGAGCTTGAATGGAAAAGGAAGCTGGCCTGGGAGGTTTTACATCTGGTAGCCAACACCATTATTAAACAAGCTACGTCAGTTTTTTTAAAAAGCTACATAGGTCGAATCAGGGCAATTACGTTCTGATCTAAGTCGCATACATTTGTCAATTATTTCCAGGTGTTCCTGAAGCAACATATTTTCCTTATCTGTAATTAATATTTTGATTATTAATACGGCTGCCGTGAAATGTCAGGGGTCTCTCTGCTTGTCTTGATTTCATAAAAAATGTAGTCATGACAGTAATCATTTGACAATACTTTGGTCTTAAAGCATTATGCTATTTTGTTTTAAAGCTCTTATTTAAAGTATAGCTTGCAGGTAACCATGTGCATTACATTGCTATGTGTGTCTCCCTGCATTCATACATACATAGGCATACATCTCAAAGAACTAAAGCACTCACTTGGAAATTAAAGGTAGATGGTTGGAGCGGACAAGACAAAACCAGAACAATTTTGAAATACAATAACAAAACAATAATGAAAACCTGTTTTTAAATTTCTACCTATCATTTTGAGTCTCATGTTATTTCTTACACAAGATTACAGTTGGGCATTCTGCAAACTGTGTAATTAATCAGTTTAAGAATAAGTATTCTTTGCTAATAGAAAACACTCAGACTAACCTTAAATGTTCAGAAGTCAATGTGGCTTGCACAAACAAATCATAAAAATGTTATTAAAAAAAAAGGGCAAAAAGCCAAATTTTGAAAAATCACAAAGACAGACTTATGAAGAAACCAAAATGACAAGTCGGGGTTTTTTGTTATGGTTTCCTCTGAATTTATAGGGGATATTCTATGACATTAGATTAATAGTTTTAGGTCAACATTTTTTTTTTTATCTTTTGTAAGTTTATGGCAAGAAGTGCTGACATCTCAGAATTAGAGAACTCCGTTCACAGTCTCTTCTGTTTCAGCTGGCTAAAGTAATGCATGACACTTTCTGAAGAATGCAAAATGTATGCAGCAACACAGAGTTAAAAATTTTATTTTTGATCTTCAAACATTGTTTGACCTTAATCAATGTCTTCCAACAAGCTTAATATGACATAGCCCTGAAACAAAAACACAGAGCTCTCAGGTCCAGCTCTGGAATGAAAAAGCTGTGATTATTAGTCCTCTGTGTGATCTTTTCAGATTGCACTGATGAGATGAAGTTTAATCTCGTTTCTCTCCTCTCCAGTACCACAAACCACAGGCAGTTTAAGGCAGCCTGGAAATCTCTTACATCTGGAAGAGCAATAATTCATGGGATTTCACTTGACAGCCATGACAGGCAGCAGGGCAGCCAGAAACAACTGTCTCTTATGTTGTGCTATTTGCAAAAAGTCAGAAGAGGAGGAGCAGGCACAGGACCACATCCTTCTTTAGCATATGTTAGAGGAGGAAACCCTTTTATTTTCTGCCAGATGCTCCATGAATAGGTCCTAAATATTACATAGACAGTAGCTATCACTTCCAAACAAAATTCCTTGGTGTCTGCTAAGCTGCAAAGCATATGAAGGCCTATTGTCTGGCAAAGGGTCATGGTTAAATTTGCACAGATTTTTTTTTTATAGATATTTCAGATTCTACGTTATGATTTATAGGCATTTGCACACCCTGCTGTGCATGAATATGATACCATCTTCTGGGCAGGATTATTTCATGAAATGTATATGGGATTTAGCTACAGTAACTTTTACTGGGCAGCTTAGAATGGCCGGCAAAGTACTAGAATTTACTGCAGCACAGCTTGTGCTGTCAGGCTCATGGCTGGTGTTTATGATTTCTGCAGAAGCAGAAATAAACAACTTCTCCTTAATGGCTCTCTTTATGTGTAGGCAGCAGTAGCTCTATCTGGTCTCACAACAGTAGCTGGTGCAGTGGTCTGTCCCATTTCATGTGGAACCAATGTCTGAAAATTTGCATTTCTGCTTTTCTGAGTTTTCAGTGGAAGCAACCGGGAATGAATAAATCAACTGCAAATGTCTGAATGAGTAGCATTCCATTCTACTACTTTTTCATGCTATAAATACATCTGGTTGAAATGGCCAGGTTTTGGAGTAAGAGCAAAATGATCAGAGTTAATCTTAGTTTGTCTTAGAGTCTATACCCACACCGTAAATACTCTGGTATCAACTGAGACCTACTTAAATTATTGTCTTAAGGAAGGAGGCCTGTCTTCTGAGTGTCTGCGGTAAAGCAGCTTAATCAACATTTTTATGGGCATTTACATACATATTTAAATAAAGGCTGAAAAGTGGGTAAGTTTTACCAGCCTGCAAACAGATGAATTAAATATAAATTTACTTTGCTTATATCTGCATATATATAAAAAGCAAAATACTCAGAATGTAATTGTCTTAGTAAAGTTTTTTGATGTAACAACTGTTTTTAAAGTTCAAAAGAATGTCGACACACACACTGTATATATAAGCAGGCAGAAAATACTTTTTTTAAAGAAATGAGACAACTACTCTATGCCAAAGAAAAACAATTCCTTTGCCAAACTACACATTGTTAACTTAAAATGTGTTCCATGTGGAAGTAGGAAGACTGATCTGATGGAAAGGCTAGTGATTTAAAGTCAGCTGGCTCTGTGCCTGTCAACTGCACATTCTGGCTTCCAGTTTTACAGCTAGAATTGGAAATATTTAGTTTCTTTTTTCATTTTTTTTTCTTAGGGAGGGGGAGGACATAATTCTTTTTCCATTTCTAGTGATGCAATGAATTTACCAATAAACTTGCCTATATAATCACCTAGACTTTAAACAAAGACAATATAATTTTGAATCACTTGTCCAAATATCATTCTGTATTTTAAGGATTCTGTTTTATATTAGACTCATTTTCCAAAGTGAATTTAACACCCCTTTTCTATACTCATCATAGTTTTTCTAGGAAGAAACTGTATTACCCTATCTTTTCAGTATGGAAAAAGTATAAAGACAACTTTATATTCAGAATACAGAATTACAGGATACTGTATTTCACCTTTCATTCTGTTAGTATTACCTGTGTTGATCAAGCCTTTAATTTTTTTTCCCCTTTTCTGCACATAAGACATACAGTCCTGTCTCTGTATGTGGCCTAAAGGATATTACAAACACAAAACGCTCAGAAAGAAAACAGCTACTCTACTACACCTGGTGATATCTTAAAAAGAGGCTATCACCCCATGATATTTTCTGCAGGAGTCTCAAAACTTCTTTTGTTATTCACATTAAACTTACATCCATCATCCTGTTTTAGTACATATTTTCCAGCACATGCTGCATGGTAATTATGAATACAGAAGGTTCTATTCATTGTGGAGTTTTTTAACATTCTTTAGATACACTGAGCACTATGAGGTTGAATTTTGATTACTGTACTAGATTCCTGCACACAAAACACACTTAAAGCACATTTGCTTTTCAAGTTTTAAAATATTCCTGAAACACCTAGCAAGGCTCAGGATACTTAAATGGCCAAATTTCAGACACAATTCAGTCAGAGTTGTTTACTGCAAATATGATTGTAGAATGCCTCCTTTTTTTTTTCCTTTTTGCAAGAATACCCACGTTTTATTTATGATTTTGGATTTTATTTCACAGCATTCCAGTTTAGTTTAGCACGATGTATTTAATAACCATGTCTACTGTCTTAATTACCCTATAAAGCAGGGTTCCATTGGCATTTGACCCTCCACAGCATTCCAGAGAAACTGCAGGACCATGATAATTACCAACTGCCTGTGAGAAAATTAAACAAAAAAGGCCTAACTTTTAAACCACCATTTTAAACGACCTATTACATCTCAGGAATAAATCATTGATGAAATAGCCTGCTTAACAGGAAAATAGCTATTCCATAGCAAAGAATTTCCCCTTGCATGATCATGAAGAGAATATTAAGTATTCTTCAGCTCAAAAGGTTAGGTTTTATGTCTGTCCAATGCCTTTTAATGACACATTTTTGTGTAATTTTATTGTAATCAAAGCCTTTTCCTATGTAGGCTGTAGACTATGACTATTTTGTCAGTCTTAAACATTTTACTAGTAAAAGAATAGAAAATATATTTAAACATGTACCAAGAAAATTAAACATGTACCAAGAAAAAAGTGTTTATAAATCATTCACCATTGAAAGAACCTGCATTAATGTAGCTTGATTTCCTTTGATTAACATTGCCATTTGCTGTATATTTTTCAAAAAAGTGCTCATCGATTTAAACTCATAATAGTACATTCTATTAATTCATAACACAGTTTTAAAAAGCTAATAAATTTTGAAAATCCAAATTATGGTTTGATTTATTTGATCACTCTCTTTTTATTTTGTATCTAATGGCAATTACTATACCATCCTATGCTCCATTTCTTATTGCTATGCTTAACAAGAATTCTATTTCATCTATCTTTTCTAAATGTCAGTTTGTATTTTTTCTAAATAATTAATCTTGGTTGAACATTGACACTAATTTCCAGATCAGATTAGGTCAGCATTCCTCATAGTGTAAAGTTAGGAACATAATCAGAAAAAAATAAAGGTTGTTTTTTAAATTATACAATTAAGAGTATTATTTTTTCACTTTTATATATAAGACACAGGATATAAAGCAAGGGAATATGCATCACTTTTAAAATTATTTCCAGAACATTTCCTAACCCTCCTTAAAACATTTCACTTGAAAGCATCTCTGTTTTCAACAGAAGCAACTAGAAATGTAATGAACAAAGAGTTTATGGAGGAGCCAAGCCACAAATGAAACTTGAATAGTTTTAGAAAGGGAGTTTGAAAATAATTCTGTGTTCAATCAGAAATAACACAACCCTTCTACTCTGTGCCTTATAGCTTTAAAAAAAAAAAAAAAAAAAAGCCTTGTGACATCTATCAGCATGGTTTAAGGCCTCTGGCCACGACTTTTATTTAAATTCCACTTTAATTTATAATCCAAAGCAGAGATTAAATGCATAGCAGGCAACTGAATCCTAGTGGTATATTACAAACTTCTGGGCTTGATGATCCCAGTGCAGTTGTTCCCAGCCCAAATTTGACACTGCTATACCATTGTTCCCAAACTACTGTCTACTGAAGTACCACCTGTGTAATCACTTAGACTAGAGCTGGAGTTACTATTGCAGCCTGGGAATTTCTGGAAAAACATGTAGTTTAAAATCACAGGAAAATAAGAACAGCCATAATGGTTCAAACCAAAGGTCTAGCTAGTCTCATATTGTGTCTCTGACAATGTCCTGTACCAGATGTCAGGGGAGAGGATAAGAGCCAGGCAAGCGTGTAATACTGTTTCCCATATTCATCTGGCCTTTAGCTGTAATTCAGACTTTTTGAATGAGATTCTTTTGTATTTATGTTTTTTCTCAGTAAACTGGAACACATGACATTTTTAAACATCCACAGCATATAGCAATGAGGTCCACAGCTTAGCTATATGTTGTATTTTGAACTTGTTTATTTTGAACTTTCCAGCTGCTTTTTTCATCTGGTAGCCCACATGCTTGTTTAAAAAAATACAGGAGATCAATACTTCCTTATGTGTATTATCCAGGATGGTTAGAGATCTTGTGGACACCCATCAATTGCTCCCTTAACTCTTTTTTTTCTTTTCTTTTCTTTTCTTTTCTTTTCTTTTCTTTTCTTTTCTTTTCTTTTCTTTTCTTTTCTTTTCTTTTCTTTTCTTTTCTTTTCTTTTCTTTTCTTTTCTTTTCTTTTCTTTTCTTTTCTTTTTCCTCTCCTCTCCTCTCCTCTCCTCTCCTCTCCTCTCCTCTCCTCTCCTCTCCTCTCCTCTCCTCTCCTCTCCTCTCCTCTCCTCTCCTCTCCTCTCCTCTCCTCTCCTCTCCTCTCCTCTCCTCTCCTCTCCTCTCCTCTCCTCTCCTCTCCTCTCCTCTCCTCTCCTCTCCTCTCCTCTCCTCTCCTCTCCTCTCCTCTCCTCTCCTCTCCTCTCCTCTCCTCTCCTCTCCTCTCCTCTCCTCTCCTCTCCTCTCCTCTCCTCTCCTCTCCTCTCCTCTCCTCTCCTCTCCTCTCCTCTCCTCTCCTCTCCTCTCCTCTCCTCTCCTCTCCTCTCCTCTCCTCTCCTCTCCTCTCCTCTCCTCTCCTCTCCTCTCCTCTCCTCTCCTCTCCTCTCCTCTCCTCTCCTCTCCTCTCCTCTCCTCTCCTCTCCTCTCCTCTCTTTTTTAGTTATCTTATTTTTTTTTTTTTTGCAGTTAAGCAGCGTGCTTTTTGGATAGAAGAACCATAAATGCCTACTTTCTTGTTTAAAGCTTCATATAGTAATGAAATTTAATTTTATGCCATATGATGCTGCCTACAGGAATGTGTACAAGAATCCAAAGTCACAGTAATTTTGATTTCTCTGACACTGAAACTCAGTGTAGTAGTTTCATTCCCTAGAAGAGGCTAATAGCCACATCATTTAAGTGTTTTCCAAGTACTAAGTAGCTTAGTCTTTTTGAAGCCTAAGTTCTTATGCTGTAATTAAGGGCTGTAAGGCACTCTATCTGAGCATCTGGCACACACCAATCGCCTGTATATTTCTAGTATAAAACCTTGTCACAAAATTCTTCACAGGCAGTGCTTCCCTTCATTATCCAGAGCACCAGTCTGGTCTGCAACTCAGCTTCACAAGTACATGTTTCATCCACATCTCTACACCCAGACGTTGCTGAGGAGAACTCCTGTACCTTTCAGGGACTCTCGAGCTCTATCTTTTGAAATCAAAAGTCATCTGAGATGGCACTAATCCCTTCAACTCAGGTATTGTATGAAGCAGATTCTTTGGTCAGTTATGGAGTAGTACAGCTGTCATTATCATTCTTACATAGGGATAAGCACTAAAAATCTCCCTTTAAACTGGGCACTGAAGAGCAGGATCTGAATTCACATGATCAACTCCCAAGATTGCCACATGAAGAGTTTCAAGAACCTGGAACAAATCAGAAGTCTTTCACAATCCCCTTGGCTAGATACTGCTTGGAGAACCTAAGGAAAATGGTCTCAAGTAACTACACCTAGTAGGGAAGCAATGCCTCTCTGTGGTTGCCTAGATGTTGTAGGCCTCCAGATCTTGAATCCCATTTCACACCAGATTTCTAATCCTTTTCTTATTAAAATTTGGTTTTCCCTTGCAAACAGAAACTTCCATTTAGCCCTGTCAAAGTGAAAATGATCTCCAGTCTAGTGATCTAAGCTTTATCTTGTTTTTTTATCTTTTAAAATCTTGTTTAAGGTTTTATCTTTGTCTTCTTTCCTCAGTCCCTGGGCACTTCTCCTGATTTTCATGATTATTCAAAGATTATTGAGGGACCTCACAGTGAAGTGACTTCACTACCCAATGGTCCTGCAAAGGGTCACAAAGATGATGAAGGGACTGAAGCATCTCTCTCATGAGGAAAGGCTGAGAGAGTTGGGGCTGTTCAGTCTGGAGAAGAGAAAGCTGAGGAGGATCCCATTAACGTATATAAAAACCTGAATGGAATGTCAACGAGGACAGGCAGTGTCCTCAGTGGTGCTCAGTGACAGGACCAGAGGTAATGGGATCAGACAGGAGGTTTCCTCTGGACATCAGGAAACACTTTTTCATGGTGAGGGTTACTGAACACTGGCACAGGTCCTCAGAGAGGTTGTGAAGTCTTCATCCTTGGAAATATTGAAAAGTGGTATGGACATGGTTCTTGACAAGCAGCTCCAGGTGGCCCTGCATTTAAAGAGAGATTGGACCAATGACCTCCAGAGGTCCCTTTCAGCCTCAACCATTTTGTGATATTAGAATTTTGAAAAGCAGATCCTGATGACCTCAGCTTCACTTAAGTTCACTTGTCCTACACAGGCTGATTTTAGGAAAGATTTATTACCTAAAAAAGAACAGAGAAACACCGAGGGTAAGACAGGCAAAGCCTTGATTTCCTCTATTCTGTGATGATTTTGTGTCCTATGATCAGGGCAGTAATAATAGGTAGCAGCGGTAAGGGCCAAATAAAGGATCCAGTTAAATAAATAATTAGTTCTAGAAGTTTAATTTGAATTTTGAATACAAAATAAAAATGAACATTTTCAAAATTTTGCTTGGATGAACATGTAATTTGCTTGAATTTACTGGAAATAAAAGCAACGAAAAATCATCAAATGAAGAAGAAACAACAAATGGAGAAGAAAACCAGACTGATATAATCTTTGATTTTCTTCTATGAAAAAAGTTTAGAATTCTAACGTCTTCCATTTCAAGCTGAAACATGCTTCCTTCATGTTCCCATCAAGTTCCAGTACTACAGCCGTGGCATAATGTGGAATAAGGGGAGATCTTATGCTTAAAATTAAACAACAAATATACAAAACCTCAAAATGCAAACCCAAAAGAAAATCCACACCCAAATGGATCAGCTATACTAGTAGGAAAGTAACAAGTCAAGTGGAGTAATCATTCAGCTATAGCTGAAGCTAAATTCTGCATCAGCTTACTGCCTATCAAGAATAATTCATGTAAGCCATGTAGTGCATGGTCACTTATCTGGGCTTCAGGCCATCTTTCTTCTGTTTGATCTGAGGCAAGAACTTGGAAACAGGCTTCACTTCTCAAGATGGATTAGTAGAATGGCTACTGGGATTTTTTTGCTATAGCCATCCCCCTGTATAATCCATTTTAGATTTGCTGGTAAACAAAAAGGGAGAATCAGAGCAAGATGCTCTACACCTTTACACCTAGGCCACTTAGAAGGGGTACAAGTATTCCTGTGAACATAAATGTATGTCTTAGAGTTTTTTGGTTTTTTTGATAATTTTCCATTTGAAATCTTCATTTTAGCATCTCAGAGTCTGTCTTTCTGGATGCCAGTCCCTTGAGTCCTATGTCACCACAGTAGTGCCAAGTGCTCTCTGCAGCAGAAAACAGTTTTGCCTTCTACTATATGTTCAGATGCTGACTTAGAATGTGTTTTTATGGACAAGTCTTTCAGTTCCAGGATTGTTCCCTTCTTCTGAAAACAAAGAAATTTACCTGCATCACACTGGTATAGTGCACTAAGCCCATCTACATGGCTACCACCTTGCCATTGCTCATTGACAGTTTTGCACTTAGGTGCTGCATACATGCTATGTTCTGCCCAGTCAGTTAAGCCTGTGCATGTAGCAGAGAAATTATTAAAAAAGACTATGACTATTTAACCCTATCAGTCCTTTATAAAAAGTCAAGCAACTAGTTCTGGAGACCCTTAGCCAAACTTTAAAAAAAATGTTTTCCTTCAATTGCTTCTCATATGATATAAGTTAATTTTTATGTTATATTGCCAGAGATCTCTGTTGACCAGATGTTAGCAAGCATGCTATCCCTGCAGAAAACATATCAGGAAGTCAAATGGACCAAAATTCTTGTTTTTCCATGAATTTAATTGCTGATATAGAAAGACCTCTTCAAGATACCAGGTTTTATATGCTTGTCCATTAAGAACAGCTTTCCAACAAGACAACTTTTTAAGTTTTACTTTTTTCTTTTGATATTTATATTAAAGAAAAGGACTATCAGGAGATAGACTTAAAAGAATAAAATGGTTTGTCACACCTCTGAAACAATCATTGTCTGAAGCTGGTTTTCAAGCAAACACCATGTAAATAGGAGATACGCCTGCTCAGGGCTTGAGCCAAGCCTATTATTTTACATCCAAACTATAGCAAAGAGTGCCAGGTCTTCTATTTCAAAATGTTGGTACAATATTCCTGAAGGAAACCACAGATTTTATTCTTCTGCATGCAGGACAAACTAAAATATTTTTTTTTTTGGTGTTCAAGATAGTTTTCTAATTAGCCTTAGGTGATCCATAACAGCTTCTTTAAAACAAAGCATTATTTATTTTCTCAAAGAAGCATAACAAGCATAGCAAGTGGATGAAGTAGTAACAGCCATATGCCCTCACTGTTTAACCATATTTATTTTACTGTTGACAAGCTCCACTCAGCTGACACACTTAATTCATAGGTGAGGGTTATTGCTAGCCTTGGCAATATGGAACCAAATACATGTGTTTTCTTCAGGTGCTGATACTTACACCATTTTTTAAGAGACTTTAATAGATTACTGTCCCCTTTGATCTCAGATTTGGGCTAGGTAGATAAGACATTGTTAAGCTTGTCTGACTTCTCTTAATAGTCAGGTATAAGTAATACAGACAGAGTTTCCAGGTTGTCTATTGTTTCAAGAACACTACTTCTTAATATGTCTAATAATTTATTTTCTTCAGCATTTTTTGCCTTCATCAAACATTCCCCAAAACGTTTCTTGGAACTACCCACCCGGACAGGATAAGCTCAATGAAATTAACTCCAGGGCCAGAGTTGGTATTCATAAAAATGATTCAGATGTCTCATGCTCTTCAGCAACCAGTGAGTATTATTGATATGATGGTCCAGTACCTCAAAGAGGTAAAGATGCATTAGTATCAAAGTTGTTTCCATTTACAAGAGAGATTAATTCTGCATAGCACAATGTGGTGGAGAAAACAGCGGTGTTGGCCTCAGAGCCTACGGAGCAGACTATATTGTATATGAGCAAGAGATGGAGGTCTTTGATAAGAGATGATGCAGGGGGGTGGCTTTAATGCTCCAATTCATTTTCTGTGTGAGAGGGAGGGATGGCCTATTGAAAGTTTCATTTTAGGCCAGTTAACTAATACTGCCCCTTACTGATTCTTCAGCCATGCTCAATTAGAGAGAATCCTTTGTCCTGACACCAGTCAGGATTACTACAATTCATCAACTTTACCCTGAAGAGTGCTTTTATACCAGCTAGACCTCTTAGCTCTAGCTGTGAAATGCCTAGTCACAAGGTTGCCAGTAGATAATTTTCCTCATCCCTGTAAATAGTGGGCCACTATAGGTACATATTCAAAGCTAACTAATAATAGTCAATTTATTGGAAATATGTAGCAAGTGGTGTATATTTGGAAATTAATTCAGAGTAGCTGTTAGCGCATGTATTAAGCTGTACCAGAAGTGCAGAAATACATCAAATAGGAAGGCGAGATTTTTTAAAAGACATTAACAACTTCAATGCAAGGAGTAGTTGAGCTTGTCAGATGAGAGAGCTGCTATACCCTCAAAATAGCTTTACAACAGCTTGGACAAAGGCTGCGAAAAAAAAAACCTCATTGGCTTCAGAGTCAGGAACAAGTAACCACAGACAACACAATATATCAGTTGTTGCAGCTGAAAAAAAGCCAGGCTTTGCCAACACAGCTTGTAAACTACAGAAGGTCAAATCCCAGTGATTCAAAACATTTGCATACATTGCTATGAAAACCAAATGTTTTCCCTTTAATTCAAATGAACATGAAAATTAAACTAACAATAAAAATTGAAATGAAAATTCTGGCAAGCATGCTGACATGCATAAAAGAATAAGGTTTCTTTGCAGCATTAATTAAAGTGTGAGTCATAGTAGAGAGTATCTCATTGCAACCATTAACTTGTGGTGATGTGCTAGACTTCAGTTAGACCAATGAGTACTGTTGCGATTTTAGCTGTCTTTCATGATTATAGTTGAGGAAACTGTTGATCACCAGTTATAACCTGGTATACAAAAGGCCAGAAGCAATTCAAATAGTTCACCACTTAATAGTGCTGATTTTTTTCAATTGAAAAATATGTCAACAAAATTTTCACAGGTTGAAACAGCCCTGCTAGAGAATAGCATCTAAAAATTTGCATTTTTAATATTTTTATTTACTTAAAGACATTTGAATATTGGATATTTTATTCTATTATATCTTTCTTTACAAGATCCTCTGATATGGACAGAAAACCAAAAATAAAAGCACTTTCAAGCTACTGGGAATAGGTTAACCATAATATGTAGAAAATGTGTTATACTGCCTAACTAAAAGTCTGAGAGCTGAAAAAAAAATGGTTATAGCATTTTCATGAATTTATTTGAATTTGTTTCATATTTAATGAATTTTTATTTTCAGGAAAGGACAAAATTACATGATGAATTGGGACAAATAATGTACAGTGGTGTGTGCTTGCAGTCCAGAAAGGGAACCATACCTTGGTCTGCATCAAAAGCAACATAACCAGTAGGTTGAGGGAAATGATTCTGCCCCTCTGCTCTCAAGAGACTCCAGCTGGAGAGCTGCATCCAGCTCTGGGGTCCTTAACACAAAAGCACATGGACCTTTTGGAGTGAATCCAGAGGAGGGCTGTAAAAATGACAAGAGGGCTGGAACAGTTCTCAGATGAAGACAGGCTAAAAGAGTTGGTGCTATTCATCTTGAGAAGAAGGATACAGGAAGGCCTTAAAGCACCTTCCAATACCTAAACGGGGCTACAATAGTGCCAGAGAGGGATTTTTGGGAAGGCAAGGTTGTGACAGGACAAGGAACAATAATTTAATTTAGATTAGACATTAATTACATGTAGAAATTATATACTATGAGGGTGGTGAGGCACTGGAACAGATGTCTCAGAGAAGTTGTGGATGCCCCATCCCTGGAACTGTTCAAAGCCAGGCTGGACTGGGCTCTGAGCAGCCAGGTTTAGTGGAAGGAGTCCAGGCCTATGGTGGAGGAGTTGCAACAAATTGATCACTAAGTTTCATTCCAACCCAAACCATTTTGTGATTCTATGAAGTAATGTATAACAACTAGATAATATTTTTTTTAAATTCCAAATTCTTTTTTATTAAAGTCAGTGTGGCCTTTGTATTGATTTAGATAGAAGCACAAAATACTTGAAAGTTAGCTCATTAGTAAATATTTCAAAAAAACCCATAACCCTAAACCAAAGTGAACAGAAAAATAAATTAATAAAATAAGCTAAGTTCTGGACATTGTTTAAGAAATTGTAGAGTATATGTGGTTATACTGTTAAGTAAGATTCTTTTCAAAGTATTTTTTCTACCCACTCCAGATGAATACAACCAGCAAAGCTATTTAAGAAAAAGGTAGGACTCAACAGAAAAATATGTACTGGCTGGAACAGTGATTTTTGGGGAAGAAAGATACTGGGACATGTGGCTCTTGCTGCATGCTGTAGACTGATTAGTATTCAATGACCACGATGATCACAATGATCAAACTTTAATTCCACTTTTCTAGCAAGGATTCATTGAAATGTTTTTCATGTCTTTAGCAAATTTTGAATTTCAGTGGATAAATAAGTGGATTTTTGGTGGATTTTGGTACACAAAAACACAGTCCCTTTTTTCTTGGAAATGTAAAGAGATATAATTTAAGTTACATTTTTCACCTCCATTTCTAATTTTGTCTAGCACCAGAAACATCTATGCACAGCTTAAGCAAAAAAAATAAAGAATGCACCTCACTTTTCAAGAATTTCTGTTTTTCACTGCCAGTTCTCTCCCCTGCCATATTTTTGTCACAACTCATTCACAGTGGCCTTCCTGTGAGCTGCAGGTGGAGGAAAGTCAGAATTAGGTCACAGACATATAGACTCACACATGTATCTGTACAAAAGTCTCTGTATTTACGAAAAGTTTGGGACAAATACAATCTCTGGTGTCAGTGAGCCAATTAACCTTCAAATCCTGTATTTCTTAGGCATTCAGGTGCTAGTATGTATTGCCTCCTACATACTGAATTAGTAACAAAGACAATTCTTCTCTGGTACTCTATATGTCTCTTCTACCTCAAAACAAACAATTTAAAATAATTAAAGGAAAAAGATAGAAACACAATTATTCTGTATGGCATACATTTTAGATGTCCTCATTTGATGTGCTTTACTTAATTTACTTTAACAACAAACCAAGAACCTAGGAAAGAAAAGAAGTTTGCACATAGTGCTCTGGAAACCTGAATGGTTCTAATGTACTAGATATGATTTCTGAACTGAAGAGAATTTTCTGAGTGTCATTACTGTGTCTGCCTTCTCAGCAATCACAGAGGCTCACATCTATCATTTCCTTTGTTCAGTGAGAGACAGACTTCTTGCCATGAGAAAAAAAATAAAGGGAAAGACTGGAAATATTTACTGTGATTGAATGGAAAAAAAAAAATAAATTAAAGAACCAGTCAAAATACTCCCTGCAATTTATATCTTAGAGAGTTACATATAAATTGGTCCATATATATATATATATATATATATATATACGCACACACACATATATATGTTTATGAATTATACTGGTGAAAGTAATATTTGATGTGTTTAAAACCTGTTAAAATACTTTTGTAATATAATATATTCAGTGGGTTTTTTATCTATCATTTCAAAAAATCCATGTACTTTTAAAATAATAACTTGATGAAATATGTGAGATGATAGCAAAATACTGTGTTTTCATTTACACTCATCCTTTTCGAGAGTTATTCAAATTAATCATCTTAAATGGAAAGTATATTAGTTGTTTTTCAGACCATTTTAGTTATGCTTTTAGTGCATTACTGATTTTTTAAAAACAGATTTTCCCTGGAACTAGCTACATTTTTTAAAAAATACCTTATCACACTGGATGCATGCAAGAGACATCTACGTTCTTCGAAAGAAACATTCAATTAGAAAATTTGACTTCAAGATTTTTGTCCTAACTGGAAATTTTTTAATGAACTGCCATTGGGGAAAAATGCTGCATTTTTACTCTTCAGATGCATTTGCCAGCACTTGGGACAGCTGTTTGCACTTCTTTGTTGCACTTGTTGGGCAATGATGCCATTCTCAGGTGTCACACTGCAGGGAAGTGAGTCGCTCACATGCACACATGACCCTTCTCAGCCCTAAGCTGAAGCAGATAACATACATTAGTGTATAAATTTGAGACAAAAAAGGGTTTTATCTTCCTGGAGCATTTTCAATGGGATTGAGTAGCACCCTGGGAATCCTCAACTGACTTTTTCACTTTCTAGATACCTGTATATGCTCCTTCTTCCCACATATGGTTTACTTTTTTGGCTGGTGATGTACAGTCATAAACAGAGACTACCTTTGGCCACTGGTTGCACTGAGGATGCTGCCCACCCTGGGATTTCAGATCTGATGACTCTTAATTTTTTAGCACAAGAGATGGGGATTGTTTTTATCTTCCTAAATCTCTGCAGCATGAAAATATTAGGCAAACTAAAGTGCTTCAGTCAGTATTACTCTAGGAGTCTCTTCAGGATCATGTAAAAGTAATTCAGAAATGTTCTGAAAAAGTAAAGGAGTAACTTTGTTTTACAACTTGTGTAACTGCAGCTTAAAAGATGAAGAAAGTAAGTACCAAATTATTTACACAAAAGTATATCAAATAATACTAATATAAAGATACAATCTTAATAATGGACACTTGTATCTATGCTTCAACATTTTTTATGAAGAATTATATAAAATAGGGGCACATTTGTCCTGATTTTTTTCCTGAATTCTTACTGTTTCTTTGGTGTCAGTGTCAGTTGCTAAGTATGCCTTTTCCTTTTTTAAATACTAAGTATCTCCGGGTCACTTTTAAAAATACAGTTCCCCTTCTCCCACAAGTATATGCTACAAGGGTAGAATAACCATTGACATCCCCTGTAACAGCAGACCACGTATCATTACTAAAATTATTCTTTCTCAGTCTTTTTTCCAGTTAAAATATCTACTGTGACACAGGTGAGAAGCCACAGCTACTGGGTATATATTGAAGCCAACTGCCTCATTTTTTTTTCTTTCAAATACTAATAAAATATAGGAATGAAGGGGGATTTCCCTCCCTCATTAAAAACATAATTTGTATAGAAGTTATGAATCAAGAACTTTTTTAATACATTCCCCTTTCTTTTCATCTCTCCTTTATTGAAAAAAAGCTAATGTATCACTGAGATGAAGTGGATCGGTTCTGAGTTGCGATAAACCTGTGTGCTGCTGTCTGGATTGATATAATTCAGCCCTGTGAATCTTTAAGAGATGCACTGAGAGTGGAATGAGATCATCTACCTGAAATTATCTGTTTTGAGATTCAATGGCTGCAAAGAGTGGGTGAAAATCTTCGAGAACACTTGCTTCAGGGAAAGGAAGTATGGTGAGCATGACTGAAAAAGCAGCCATGGCTTTTCAATGTAATATATAGATCCATTACACCTTACAGGAACTGGTAGTAGCAAAAATACAGGCAGGTTTAAGTAACTAGGCTGCACTAGCAGCATTTTCAGCCAAGCAAAGGAACTGTGTCACAAACTAGCCCTTGTCTTTCTGTTTTTGCTCTCTGCCTTTTTCAGAATTTGCTGCTAAGCTAGAACCTGTCCCTTCCTTCTCTACAGCTCACCTGTGACTTGAACAGTTTTGTGATGGATCAGATAACACACAATGTAGATAAACAGCAATCCTGCATCTCCCACATTAGTTTTAATGGTGCTATCCATGGTGTTCCATTGTCTGCTTTGGCTCAAAAGGTGAAATGAGTCTGCTTTTCTGTAAAAATTAACTGGCAGTGCTCAGTAATTCAGTAATCAGTATTTGGTAACTGGTATTTTTATTAAGTTCTATATGGCTTTCAACCCGAAAGCCCAGCCTTGAATGCAGTGCTTAGTAGTGCCACTTGTTTACATACAGTTTTACATCCCATTCACTTTTGTCTGATTCTTACAGCTTTAAGTGCACTGAGAGAGCAGTGAGAATGACATGAAGTCAGTGTGCTTTCTGACCCATATAAGGCAGAACTAGATGCTTACAGTGCTCTTTTAGGGTGAATACCTGGGGTGGAGCTTTAAGTCTGTCTTCTGATGCCAGGCATTATGTTTTATATGTTATTTCATTTCTAGAGCCCTGGTTGTGCAGCTTTAAGTCTGTCTTCTGATGCCAGGCATTATGTTTTATATGTTATTTCATTTCTAGAACCCTGTTTGTGCACCATGATCTGGGTGCAGTACAGAGGAGATTCATCTATCTCTCCCCATTCCTCTGTTCCCCAGCTCTCAGACTTCCTCTTCTCCTCAGCTACCAGGCAATGAAAATGCTCTGGCGGGGTACTTTAAATATATTATTGCTTCTGGGCTTTTTGCTGATTGGAAGGAGTTGTGCAGTAAAAAGGTGCAGAGATGTTAGTGTGATAAATGGGAATATATAGACCGGGATGCTTGGCAGGGCTGAAAAATACTGTCATGTGCATTCAAGATGGAAAGGAAGGGAGGGGAGGGAGACACGAGCTGTTAAAGAGAGCGTCAGCCACCTCCAAACCTAATCCAAATAAGCAGAGGGACGTACCCCTCCGGTTTGCACCATCACAGAAGGATCAAAGAGAATAGCAGCCCTTGCTGGGTCCGTATGAGCCCGTGCCACAGAGCCCCCCCTCAGCGGGAGCAGGCCCGGGAGGGGACCGGGTCACCCCGCCGTCCCCTCGGCCCAGCGCCGCGGCCGCGGCTGGGGGTGGGCAGGAGCAACACGCTGCAGCCTCAAAGGCTGGAGCAGCCAATGCACTTCTCCAAGGCCGGCACAGAGCTCCAGGAGACACCGAGGCTGCCTGAGGCATCGTGCCTCCCGGAGCTCCTGCCGAGCGGCGCGGCTCTGCATCCCAATGCTCGGCCGCCGCCGTGACACACGACCCGGGCCGAGTGAGGGAAGGAGCCTGCTTGCCACATTATTATGCATCCTCTTTAGGACTCCAGGGGAGGCACGGCGTTCAGCTGGACTTCTACTGGATGAAAACTGAAAATATCTGTAAATGATTAAAATGGTAGGAGAGAAACAATCATAAATATTCATCATCTATCACTACTGATTTATTTTCCTAATGCTGTTGTTACTCATAGGACCAGATCTGCCTTGTTTTGGCTTCAGTAGCACGTGTACAACACACTAGAATTTAGAAATAATTATGTTTGTATAAATTTAAAACATCACATAGTAAAAGGGAGTTATAGGTATGACCTCTGTGACATGCTGTCAGAATTTTTTATGTTATCTCCAAAATGTAACAAACAAAAGCACATGGTATTAAGAAGGTTCTGTACTTTTCAAACACACCTTTACAAGTAGCACTAAGGGAATATGATGCTTTAAGAATTAATGCAACAGCTTGACCTGTTCCAGAGCACTGCCTAATTATTATTTTAATGCTATTTCAGCAAGATATTTCTTCTTTGTTTTTTTTTCTTCTTTTTTTTTTTTTTTTTCTTTGTTTTCAAATGAAGGGAGTTGCATTTATCACTCTTGTATATCCAGCATGGTTTCATCATATATTATTTTGTTGGAATTCACAGAGCTTTATTTAAGAGTGAGATGAATACCGATATATTTGAGGTACCTGAAATTTAAGAGAAAAACAGTGTAATATTGAAAAAATCTGTTGTTCATCTGGTATCACTTTTTTTTTTAAAAAAAAATCTCCTCTAGTTTGCAGTCAAATCTTCTTTTCAGGTCTGTTATGATGTCATATTTTGCAGAGAAACTATTAATCTACAATCTATGGCGATAAATAGGGAAGCAATTGCAGCTTTTCATACAACAAACCAGTATCCTTCTATTTACTAAACAAGACAAGTTTTCTGAAACATAGGGGTTGTTTTTATTTTTTTTTAGTAGTTATGTGGCTCAGATCCAGCCAGCAAACCCGTTTTACTGATGGGGTCTCTACTTATCCAGTGTTTCTGTCATCAGCCTGACCTTGCAGCTTTCCACAGTGCCATTATACCCTGGGTGCTGGCTTATTTTCATACAGCAGCCCCCAACTACTTGATCCCACTTCATCTACTTCATGGACACAGACATTTGTTGGGCTTATTAGCTCAGCAGGAGCCTTATCATATTTTGTATCTGAGGCTGTTGGAGATGTCAAGAGATGGAAATGCTGTGTAGCTTTTTATCCTCTCTTCTTGCACTTTCTCTGAGAGCCCAACAGTGCATTTGGATTCAATGCTCTCCTGCCACTAGCTGCTGAGATCTCTTTAAATATGTCTAGCTTTGCCATCTGTACCAATAACACTGCAAAGGCTTAGCCATGATTAGGCTGTCAAGATTTATTAAGTTAAAAAGTATCAAAGTTTCTTGCTGCAACCCTAGACCTTTTAAGAGTCCACCTTCTTTAGAAACCCTTCCCCCTCCTGACTAACACTACAGTCAATGTGCTTCGCTTGACCTTGACCAACATATGCACCCGGGGAACACTAATGAATTTGGGCCAATTCATCTTGGAACTCCAAATTTAATCAAGCTGACATGCCAGAGAAAGCAGACTGTAATTAACTCCTAGCATTTTAGGTAATCTGTAAATTTCATAAACTTAGCTCAATCTGTTTCTGTGGTATTAAGCATTTTTTTGTGGATTTGTTTAACAGAATAAAATTGTTAAAATAATAACAATTAAAAAGAAAGTGATGTATCATAACATTAAATCCTTTCAAAAATTAATATTAGTCCAGCAGAATAGGATGCCACCAAACAATGTATACTTAGTAGCCTGCCTAGTAAAACCAACTGAATCCAGTGTTATCATTTCTTTTTGAAAATGTGTCATCCACTCATTTCATGATGTGCATGTTATGAAAATGTACAATCAGTGAAAATAAAATAGAAAAAAATCCCTTGCTCAGTGTTATCTTTCAATTGGTTTAATTTTGGTGAAGAAAAGACAGGAGCATTAAAAACTAGCCCATAGGGCTCCTGTTTTGTTCTGCTTCATTTTATTATTATTTGTATAATGGTAGCACTCAGAGGTCCTGGCCAGGATCAAGGCCCCACTGTGTGAAGTGCTGTATGAATGCAAAGTTCCAGCCCTGAGGGGGAAAAAAAAAAAAGGAAAAAAAAAGAAATACACTAAAATATTGATTAAAATTAAAAAAAAAAAGAAAAAGAAAAATAAACTCCAACAACCTGCTCACCATCCTAAAACAGGTTTTTCTGAGACAAATATTTAAATCTTCAGGCTGAAATAGTTCCTCTGACTATTATGTTTATTCTTTTCATATCTGCATGAAGCATCAACAGCACACCTAAGCCCCAACCTCTCCACAGTGGTCCTGGTAGGTAAGGAATTTTGACGCAACAAGTATAACAGAAGAACCAAGTCAGAGCTCAAGCAACCAAATTATTATATATGGAATTAAAATGAAAAAGCCCAACAAATAGAGACTAAAACCATCACTACACTTGCAGCATATCATCTTAGAAATTTTAAACCTTTGATCTTTTAAACGTAGGAGTTAAGAAAAATAATAAAAACAGGACCATGCGAAAGACTGAAACATCCACATTCACGTATACATATTGTATAGACGTATTTCCTGCAGACCTTGTTAAAGGGAAGCAATCAAATAACATCAGATATTGCTTCAATCAAATAAATGTTAATTATTTAAGAGCAGAGGCAGACAAGAGCCAGAGCCATTAATTTATGTTCCCTTCCTCAAAATGTGCTTTATAAAAATGCCACCTTTTGAAGATCTTTCTACTGTATTTTAACCTAAAAATTCATTAAGTTTTTTAAGGCAGACAGCAGCACAAAGAACCACAGTGAATATGAAGTTCACTTACTCCCATTGATCGTTGTAGTCCTCCTTTTCAAAGAGAAGGATGTACAGCATTTTACTGATAACTAATGAAAATTCTTCACTTTTGCACTTTGTACATACTTAAATAAATGCATATATGAATATATGTATAGGGGATGATGAAAGAAAGCATGTGCCTTAACCTTTTCATGCTGGTCACTGTGGCTAAAAGAGAGGAATAAGGTCTGTGCTCAAATATAACATGCAAACACACACACACACACACAGTGTTTACACATGTAATAATCGTACAGCAACACATATATTCTATAGGATGAGAGTTTTGACTCTGTTCCAAATGTTGATGCCATTTTAGAACATCAGTCATGCAGTGTCTTTGATGAAAATGTTTCTCATACTGAATAAACCACAGCATAACACCATATGATCACAGAAGATTTTTGACTGTCTTGTGGCCAGCACAGTATTTCATTTCTAAATACACTGGACCAAGGGGAATAAGACCAATTCAAGGCTTCCTGCCTTCACGAGGCTGGAAAAGCTAGGAATAAATTGCTTCTTCTTTCTCTTGGTATATGACTATGCACATGCATGGGTCTCAATTACAAAAACAAATATATGGTTTTTGTGCAAACTCAGAGAGCTGAGCAATGTATCTTATGTGCCCTCAGTCTATAAAAATGAAAAAAAAAGTCTACTCAGGGCTCTTTCTTAATGTATAGAGTATCCAGGACTTTATTTTGAACAATGCAGAGGAACAATTAAAATACTCAGAAAAGGTGGAGTCTCCATAGGCATGGCCAATAATGTGCTATATATTTTCAGAGCTTTAAAAAATGTCTTCACATATGTTATTATGATTTATTAAGCAAATTCTTGACTCTAATAGCTAGTAAAAGCTAGCAAAGTGCAACTGGCTACTTTAATGACCGGAAACATAAATGCTGGTTCACAGAAAGTAATCTCCCAACCATCATAATGTGCAATAGATCATTCAGGACACTAAACACTTGACCAAAATGATCTCACCTGCTGTCAAATACTCTCTAAAATCCTTTTCTTGACTGGTCAATGAGAACATTGTGGTGCAAAGATATGGCTTATACCAACATACTAGAGACATCATCATCAGGCTACACGCAGGAGCAGAAAATGCAGATTGTTTAGGTGTTGGTGAGGGGTTGTCTCCAGTGACTGGGTGACAAAATACCCAAGGTGGTATAGAACCATTTTTAAGTAAACCTCAGCTGATTGTGAGATGGCTGTCAATCCATAGGTTACCTATATGGAGCCCTGCATGTATTAATCTTACTTCTTTTTTTCAGAGATCCCTGGAGATAATTGCAATACCACAATCTTGCTGAACTTTCACCAGCTCCATCACCTCCATCAGAGCCTCTACAACCAATGTTATCTCCCAGAAGAGGGAGCATATAATTATGAGAAAAGTTTAAATTGATGCAAGGATTTCAGGAGCTAAAAGGCCACTCATAGCAGAACAAGACACTTAAAACTTTAAAACAACCTCCTGAAGGGAAAAGTAAGTTAATGTAAAACACTGAAAGGAGCAATCAGTAATGTTGACTGTACCTTCAACAGAGGATATGCCCTCACCAGCTGATAATGTAGAACAATCTTGAGGCTGCATTAGATTCATTGATAGTCCTGACTACAGAGATAATTGTGGTAAGAAATGGTTGTGCTCCCACTTCCCCAAGAGGCTGTGCCTATTGCTGTCAAAGGAAGATCTGGAAACTGTGATTCATGCTTTTATCTTCTCCATGTTCCTAACTTAGGGCTAAGGGCTACACAGAAGTTTCATCTTGTGCAACACTCAGCAGCCCACCTCTTAAGCAGGAAAACCTGCCAAGAGATCATAATGGAAATCTGCACACTCTAATGGATTTCTGCATTCATTATCCAGATACAAATCAACTTCCTGGTCCTTATATTTAAGGATATTTTAGATACTGGCTTTTAGCCAAGATCTACCATGCAACTTTTCTTATTGAAAATGCTGAAGTGTATGCAACCTATGTTCAAATGCTCAGAAGTGTTTCATGTATTAGGCTTCTCCCCATGGAAGGAAATTTTGACAGAATTCAAGATGTAGTGTGAATCCAATCATCTCAGAAGTAAATCTTCCTGTAATAGTGTGGCTTTAGGAGGAATGACAAGAAGTGAAAGGAAAGGAAAGGAAGGAGTAAAGTGAAAAGAAAAAAACTGAAGAAAACGTATATGCATCCAAAACCTGTCACATTAAGTACAGATATGGACAGAAGCTTTTTGTAGGCATCCATAATTTACTTTTGAGTGTGACTTACAGACACAGTACATGTGTTGATTGAATTAGTGGCCTATAAAACTTTCTGCTCAAGAAGCTTATTATCTTAGGGTGCTCATATGATATGCTGAGAAAGAGCAAAAAGAAAGAGAGAGAGGAGTTGGGATGGAGAGAAAACTTACACAGTTGCAAGGGAAGTAGTAAAAAGTATTTTGATGTTGATCCTCACACATATTCAACTCTTTTGGCTACTGAAGCTGACCTACCAAATGTTTTCTTTAAAACAAGGAAAGAAGGGGAAGAAGAATGAGGAAAAGAGAGCAGAGTATCAGCTAACAGGAGTTAGAACCATAATTTAGTATTTTTACATGCATTTTGTTGCAGCATTACGTCACACATACTTGGAGCAAATCTAGGAACTACCTGGTCGCAGGATTCACATTGTAGCTAGTTCTAAAAGTCTATGTGTATCTGCTGCTGCAGTAAGAGCTTATTTTGGTCTTTTCAGTAATGTTTAGAGGAAAATATCAATCAAAATAAATCCTCATTCCTAGGTCCAAATGCCAGCATAAAAAAATTATTGTGAATCAAAAATTTTTTGTTGTATTTTTAATTTTTCAAGCTAATATATTTCCCAAGCACATTAAAGTGAAAATCTAGTGTTAAGAAAAGATAAAGGATGCAACAAGATTCTAAACTCTAAACTTTTTGTCAGGATCAGTGTTCTCTGAATTTGAGCTTTTACTGCTCTAAATTGCTTGTGTTCAAAGAACTTTGAAACTGAGGGCACAAAACCTATTAATTCTATTGCATTATAACAGTATGGTAAGCTTATCTACTGTCTGGTTTCCTTATGGTCTGCATAGTGTTATTCTAGCTCCTCCCAGCTCTGTCAGAGCTACTAAGCCTGGACACATGCATAAGCAGTGGTCTAAGTGACCATTAAAGATATTCTGTGGTGGAATCTTTACACAAATTAGCAGGCACATTCTGTCTCATCAAGAGATGTGGCTTTCTCCTTGCTACTCTGCATCTGAGTTTCACAAACACAGAGATTCAGGGATGAGGCTCCAGTGGAATCACAAAATATTTCCTAGTCTGTCATTACCACAAACCTGGTTGTTAGTGGGGTGGAGTGCTCCATCTAGTTTCTGGCACTAGCTCCAAGACTGCTGACAGATTTATGTGAAGCAGAATGCATACACACTTCTAGATTCTGCCCAAAATGGTGAAGGTCTTAAATGTTTTTTCCCCCTACAGATGGACAATCCCAAAGTGAAACTAACATTATCACATTAAGTGACTCCAATATTGTAAAGCTGAGAACAGGTAAAATGGATAAACATTTTTTTTAAAAATTCATCCAAATACTATTACAGTTTAGTTGTGTAAGGCAAACAGTAGGTTAGACTATTAAGGCAGGGAAGAAAACAGAATATTTTCCTCCAAGACCTTATAACCTAAGCAATATATAAACAAAGAACCTGGTCTTGGGAGATGCTGAGCTCATACATACTACAGTGAGAGGTACAATAAGGCAGCCTAGGTTGGATTCCAAGAGCATCCTGATTTACTCTGAGGTGATGAAAGAAGGTTGGTGTTAGATCCTGTTGGATGCAAGAGATAAGAAAAAAATTAAGTGTTATGAAGTGTTCAGAGGACCAAAGCTAAGAATAATTTTGGGCAGGCTTTTAATAGAGTATAGGATGCTGTTGAAAGAATGAGTAGTGAGTCCTAGATTTCACTAATTAGGTGTAAACCATGAAGGCTGATGCCCCTGTTTTTATGATTTTCCTTCTTTCTCGTTTCTGTTTAAGAATCAATGCTCCCACAACATCATGCCTACTTCACTGAGTTTATCTGGGGCAATAGCTGGGGAGATAGCCTCAGGCTTGTGTGTAGAGGAATGTGTTTCAGGTCCTGCTTTAGGCTCTGCCAGCATTTGGTTCGGATTGTCTAGGTGGAGGACATAGATATTAGTAAGAATATATGTGAATTTATGATAGTCTGGCAACTGTGCACAGGCATAGCATTTAGTATAAAGTGAAGTGTGTAGCACCAAACAATGCATACTAGGAATATCCATATAAAAAGGTACCTCTTTAGACAGGAATGAAGACAGAGTACTTTTCTTAAATAACTTATTATCTGAACACCATATAAAGAAAGAGCCCAGCCCTGTGAGGTGCTGTAGTTAGCGTTCTATTAATTCACTCCCCTGCTTACTGCATACTAACTTCTTGTGTAGACAAGCACAATTTAAGCCTTGCAAAACTGTCAGTGGTTGAAGTGATCTCATATATCCTTTCTGATGGGACTTCATGCAGGTAGTGTCATCAGTAGCCTAACCATTTAGCTTTGGAAAGCTCCCTCTTACACAGCTGTTGCTTACAGGTGGAAGAGTAACTCCTGCAGCCACAGCTGATAACATTCACGGAGTGTGCCAGTGGTTCTGCTATTGAATGGAAATGAGAAGACTGGGAGATGTCATGGAAATGTATTTTGCTCATGACATCTCTCTGTCTAAGAGTCCTCCAGATGTTGGGTGCTGTTCTCGTCAGTGAACTAATGCTCTCAGCTCCTAAAACCAAGTATCACTTTTTTTTCTATGGTGGAAGCAGCTGCTAGAAAAGCTCAGGCATGTTAGAGACACTCCAGAGGGAATATTTCCTTTGCCTCTTCTAGAGCTGCAGGTCCTCATAAGATAACACACACTACAATGTCATTCAGTGGCTTAAAAAAATCTGCCTGGCCCATAAAACATTCCCACTTAGAATTTCCTAGGTGTATCTAGTACAAGGGGTGCAAAAATTATATTTCATAATTCCCCAAACAGATGAGCAATTTCTGGAATTGAACAGTTCTGTTCAGTCCTTTACTCTTTATAAATTTATGAGTGGGTTTGTGGCCTGTCACTAATAGGTCTCTAAATTAATAAGCTGACATGTATTGCAACACTCTCTAGGGCAAACTTCCTTCAAGTTTAGAGTCAAGTGACCTGCCTTATGTCATGATGTGGATTCAGCCTTAGCAAAGGATGGAATTTTCAGCCTGCTTTTTGTTCTGTGATAGTTTACAATAAGTCAGCTTCTCATTCTGTGTCATCAGTTAATATTAAAAGCAGAAAAAATAATAATCACTCTCTTCCAGCACTGAACAAGAAAATTAATATCTCCTTTTAATGGGATTTTTGAACGACAGGAAGAGAGAATGAAGATCTTTTACTTTACAGAGTCTTTTAAAGGAGAGCAAAGGTGCCACTTTTTCATTATGTGCAGGCAATGGTTAAAGTCTGCAATCTCCACCGCTGGTCAGAGTCAGGAGTCTTGGGCTTCCATGTATGCATACAGAGCTGTGTGCCTGCTCACCACCTCTGGTACTGCCAACCTAACCCTGCTCCAGCAGAAGGATAGGAGGTTATGTTTGCCATGGCACAGCTGGGTCCAGAGGATTGTACTTCCCAGAGACTGCAGATACTCTAAGCATGGGAGGCAGAAGCAGATCCTGCACTAAGGGGCTAGGGAAGGCTATTTTTTTTATACTATTCTCATCTCTTCCTCCTTACCCATGAAATTTCTACAAGCCTGTGGTCAAAGAAATGCCTAATCTCACTATGGTAACAAGCCACAAAGAATGGGGAATCATATTGCCAGCTCATTCCATTAATGTGCTTTTTGCCTCCTAAAGAGCTCTGTGATTCCTGTCTGCAGACAGGTAAGTCTCATACCCCTCACACCCCCACATGCACCAAGCTCATCTGTGTGAGGTGGTACACATTTGTCTTATCTGTACTGGAAGACTTATGTATTGTGGGTTTAACTGGGCCTTTGAAGGGAACAGCATGTGACTAGATATAGTCACAAAAGTATATCAGGCTATTAGTTATTTAAAAATGGTCAGAGATAAAAAATCAATTTGGGGGAGGAGGATTGTGAACAGAAATAATGGAGTAAGCACTGCAATACACCCATCTTCTCCGCACTTAACTGTTCAGTCCCCACATCTGTAGAAGGAAAGCATGCTTTAAATGAGACATTCAGCTGGCATAAATCAGGAAGCATCTCTGAAATCAGTGGTTTCACATCTGTGCATCAGCTAAGCACTGTGTTGCAGAGTTTCCATCATTGAAGACCAAATGAGTATGATCGCTGCATATTATACAGGAATTATTTAGTAGGCAGAGGCTAGCTCTCTTGCTAAACAGGAACCTATTACAGAGGGAATGCATTCATATACACCAGTAAAGTGCCTGCAGTTCTGATTAAATAAAGAGAAAGGCAGAAACCCATGGAAATTAATATTTCTGTAAATCATAAAAGTAAGCCCAAGCTTATTAACAATTTTTATATGCCTTCTATAAAACAGAACAACTATATATGTGAGAAAGAGAGAGAAAGAGAAAGACAAAGAGACAGAGACACAATGAGATAGAAAGCAGAGACAGAGAGATAGAAAGGGAGAAAAATGTTTAGGATGCAGAGATAGAAAGGGAGAAAAATGTTTAGGATGCATGCAGCAAAAAAGTATTTTGAACAAGAATAAAAATAAAGATCAGAGTTCAAATTAAACTGCCACAGTTTCTATACATGATCCGCTCATTATATATTTATTGTTTCTTGACTACTGAAAAATGATCACTATCACTGGTATTTTCATGTGACTTTCAAAAAAAAAAAAAAAAAAGGAAAAGAATACATGTTATCTTCTGCATTATCTCCGTAGGCTAGGTTATATACTGCACATAGTTAAACACACAATGATGAAACATTCATATAGGCTGCTCTCATTTCCCAGCTTCTCATTTTTACACAGAGCACCTAGTTTTGCCAGAATCTCTCCCTCCTTTGGCAAGAGGGCAAGCAAGCAGTCATTTCAGAAACTGGTGCCAGCGCTACCTATGAGTCAGCGTGATGTATTTAATGCTCCATTTGTTAGAGGCTAAGTACATTACCCCTAAAGTGCCCTAACCTCTAATGGCTCAGTGCCAGGGAGCCCAAGTCTGGTCCTGAACCTGTATTGCTACTCCACATTTTACTGCAGTGTCAGTTGTCTCTAATACATACATTAGATCTAGGCATCACAGTGCATCGTTTTAACATTAGATTCTGGTATTATGAAATATATCTTTTTCAGAATATTTCCTGTTTCTCTGTAACGCATCAAAAATGGGAATGAAAAATTAAACATGAATTTGAAGTGCAAAAATTTTATGTTTTCATCATTTTGTACTAAAGCTGGAGTAAAAATATAGGTGTTTGTAATATGGTGCACAGATCTGACATATAGCTCTTGATGTTCAGGGTTAAATTTAAATCTACATTGCCTGGTTACCAATCTCCACAGTTGCACCCAGGCAGGACTAGGAAAGATTGATGATTGTGATTGTGAGATTAATCCTGTAATGTTTACAAGACTTCTGAGCTGAAACCTGGTTGGTCATATCATGCTATCCAGAGAAGGCCGCTTGGCTTGCCAGGGTAATTTCTTCTGATGCAGTAAATAACTAGGCATAATGAAAATACTCTGATGTATTCTACTGCCTGATTGATGCTCTGCATGCGATATGGCAAAGCAGTGCACTTCCTATCACAAATTTACATATACAAACCAGCAGAAGAAGCATGATAATGTCAGCATCTTCCAGAAGCCCTAGGATGCTACACAATTTTATAGCAGTTATGAATTACTGTTGACCTTTCTGGCCTCTTATACCAGTATGCTAGACTCAAGCATATTGAAAGTCATCAGTCTGAAGCAGTCATTCTTTACATAATTATGGCTATTTGTGTGTGGGAGGATAGTGTTTCTTTTATTGTTAAAAATTAGCATTAAAGAATATCATTGCTGAGATTGAATGGCTCATTTGTTTTAAGCATATATTTTAATAGAAACAGAGAAAAATATGATTCAAATCCTTCAAATTTTTATACGTCAAACAATGCTAGTATGTGGACTTTTACAATTCAGTACTTAATGAAAGAGTATGGCTTGTGTCCTGGTTTCCTGGTTTTAACACAGACTTTTTTAATATTTTTTTTTATTATTTTTTTTTTAGCAGGCTAAAAGGTCTTAGCACTTAGCACTATCGTTTAAACTAAATTTCTTGCTGGATTTTGCAAGTCTAAATTAACAGAAAATATTCAGTACTGGTATAAAAGTCTTTCAAGTACAAATATAGATTAAATCTTTGAAATCATGTAGATGCATTAGTTAAAGGAGCTTCCATATTTCATACTAAATATTTGAATAATCAGGCTTTCAGAACATCACTAAAACACAGCTCCTTATTATCATTTGCATTTTAATGTCCTTAAAATTATTACACTAAGGGAAATGTTTTTGATACATTATAGCATTTCCTCTAAATGTGTGATTATGTTAATGGGTTTTCAATCAGGATCCTAGCCTGACACCATAGGAAAATTTATGCAAAGTTCATACCCTGTCAGGGCCTTTAATCAGGACCATTTATTAGACCCCTGCCTTCTTTGATGGTTGCTGCTCCCTTTATTAAATATACTGACTTGGCCATCTGAAGAAAAGGACAATAAAAGGTTACTGGGGATGAAAGCATGAATGCTATTTGCTCATGTTTCCTTTACAGACACTTCTTCAATAATTAAGGAAGGGCTTTCTTTGGCCTTTTAGGCTTTTGAAGTGCATATCAAACATAACACTTAGTTCTTGTTTTTATGGAATGTTTAATGCACAGATTTAGGCTTAAGCACAAGTAAACTAACTTAGAGGCCGCTAACAGAATTAATTTAAATAATTTTCACAAAAATCACTGCAGTCACGTATGTCTACTGACAAGTTGAGCTATACAGAAGTGAGGCAATTAAACTTACTGTAATTTAGAGAAATGCTGAAAACAGTGGCTCCCCCCCTTCTTTTTTTTCCTTACACTATTCACTCTCCTAGCTTTTTTCTGGGCAAACCTTAGCATAGCAAAGTCATCACTGCATCTGATAAAACAGCTTTCAATGTGAGAACTGTTTCCAAGATCCCTTAATATATATACTAGTTACTTTATAAAATTATTTAATACACTACTTAAGGATTTATAGGAGGGTTGAAACTGGCATGAGTGACACTAATTTTTCCCCTGGATCGCATGCAGAGAAAAACACAACAAACAGCAGATCTAACTAAGTAGTATTGACAACCTGGGGTTTGGATACAAATTCAATATGAGAAAACAGACTCACTTCAATGAAATACAAATAAACAACGAATTCTGTTTTGACATGTCTAAATAGGTAGTAGGTGACTGAGAGGCTTGGGTCTCATAGGAAAGCCATTAGTGGAGCATTTGATAGGAAAACGTTTGATTTGAATGCAAGTTGCGTTTCCCCTCAGGGGGTGATCTGAGTGGTATACTGGGGATTCACAGGCGCCCTTTTCACTAGAAAATGCCTGCTGGGCTGTATCTTGATAAATGAAATTTGTAGGATCTCCTAATACTAACAAGTATATAACTATATCATCTATTTAGAAGGCATGCTAATTATATTGGTTCACTGATGTTCATTTTCTCATTCTGCAAAAACATATTAAAAAGTTTTAATAATGAGCACCTGGGTCAATTCTATGTCCGGACTGGAAAAAATAATAATACTTCATTAGTTTAATTATCAATATTTATTGCTCTGAAAAAAGGAATTCATTATTTTTCCCCACAAGCAATTGGTAAATATTCAGTGAAGTGATGGGATTGCAGCAAGAAATTAGTTACATAAATGCCACTGACCTGATGTAGGATAGAATCTTAAGATAAGAAACTTTAAGCTGAATAGTTCTCTGGCATCTTTTTTGCCAGAAATAGTATTCTAAATATTATCATGGCCATGATAAATATTGATAAAATGAATAATCTCTAACAAGATATTCAGATGAAAATGAGTGCATCCTTATTAGTATTTAGATATCTACACAACTTTGTGTGCATTTAAGGTGGTAGGTGTTTTTGAAACAAATGGTTTGGTACCTAAATTGCACAGCTGAAAAAGCAATATATTTGATGAAATGGGAAGATTTTTCTTCTCACATCAGAATCTTACAGAAAAATAGTTTAAGGTGTTATTTTATACACTATCATGTGACATATCCCCCCCAGACCCTTTAAAATTCAAATTGTTTCAACTGCAAAGCAAGAACATTCAAAGAATACAGGACTAAAAATGAATGAATGAGGCACTAAAGAGTTAATGTTCAGAGATAGAGCTTGGAGTTAGGGATTGTTTATGACACCAAAAATGTTGCTGAAGGTAATCTTAGTAAAATGACCCTTCAAAATTAGTATTACATTTAATTGCATGCATGTGGTTCTGATATATCTCATCAGTGTTAAGCATCATTTTATCTTTCTGTTTGTCCACACAAAGAAGCCAGCAGACTGAATGATACTGGTAATGTCTGTTAGTCTGAAAGCAGAGAATGCACGGTATGCAGCTTAAAGCACATCAAAGAAAATGTAACAGGACCTCAGTATGTCTTCTTATTAGACAACATGTTGTTATTAAGTGGAAATATTATTTCTTGTATTTATGCAGTTTAGTGGATCAGAAGATACCTTTCAGAATTAGTAATTAGTAAAAAAACAAAAACAAAAACAAAACAAAACAACCAGAATATTTTGCCTTTCAGTGAGATAGACAAATGAAAAAAGGAATGTTATACTTCCATGAATAAAGAAAGCAGGAGGATATTAATTCATGTAAGACACAGTTTATTGGTTTATGTCAAAGTGAGCTATCCTGATTAGCTAAATGGATCAGGTATAAGGACATTAAAAGGGATAAGGTGGCTTCTGAACATATAAGAATATATAACATCATATAAATATATATCTGTATTTTTTCTATATTGCTCATGCGCATGCACACACATTCTGCATGTGTTAGGCCTTTCTGAGAAAGAGGCAAACAATATAGATGAAAATCAGCATCTGCAAAAGGCAGCAATCCCATGATTCCTTCTGAGCCAATCACTTAACATATCATTCATAATGCTAGTCTGCTTTCATCATCCTCACCCTGTCACTGGCATCTTTCTTCATTTTCTTCTGCTTCTCAGTTCCAAGAAAGTGGAACCACTGTATCATTTACTGTCCACAACCTAAGCTGCTGATTTAAAGGCTGATTTTTTATTTTCCATAATGCCATATAACTATCCTTTCTGCTTTCTATAAAAGTTTAAGTTCAGGAATATTTTGGGTAATTTTAACACTGAAAACTGTTCAGGGATCTCAATTTTCTCATCTCTCCCACATTCTTCCTTTCATTATAAATTTTATAATTACAAGCTTTTAAAGAATATGATATGCAGTTCTCTTTTCCTTTTTCTCTATCTTTTTTGTTTTGCTTTGTATTTGTTTTTGTTTTTCTAGCTTCCAGGGTTATACAACTTAAGCAGTAGCTTTTATTTATGCTTAAGAAAATTTCTAAATTAATAAAAATTGTTGCCATAATTTTTTTCTTTAATGACAAGACACATTATATATACTAAGCATATTCCCCAAATGTTGATAGCTAGATTGCTTTTATTAATGATTTCTAAAAGGAAATAGAGTGCATTTTTCCCCCTCTTTTTCTCCCCATATTATTATTATTATTGTTACAGTGGACAGTGATGACTCTGTGTCTTAAAACCTAATCACTAGTGCCTATTAAATTTGGGTTTCATATGTTGCTGGAGGTAGAACTGATTATCATAGTGAATGAAATACTTGTTTGGCGTATTCCCAGAGGGCAAAAAGTCATTCTTCAAGGTGATGCATCTCATTTGAGGAATACATTAACAATTGAAGGCAGTTAAAAATACATGTGAACTCCCAGTGAGGCAAATCTGAGGTTGACCACATATATTTACTGACTGAGTCTTGCCTCATTCAGGGGAGAAAACTGTGATATGGAAGGCTGGTTCCTGCAACACATGAGACCTTAATTTACAACTCTAATGTGGCAAGTAGATCATAGCTGCTTAGAAAATATTTAGGATTTAACGCTCTGTATGGGTTTAAGGTGTCTTTTGTATCTTAGAAGGTTAAAGAAAAAGTATGAGAAAAGATAAGGCTCAACAGCATTAAAGGTCAAGTTTGTGATAGAAATTAACTTTTTATTTCAAGGTTGTGTGATAAAATAAAGAATGAGACAGACGCATTTTCAAAACCATGCTGAGATCCAGAGTGAAAAGTTTTATACAATAGAAAACAGGAGACAGGTTACATAAAGGCCAGAATTATTGTTATGAAATGCCAGGTTACAGAGTGATTGCATTAATTGCAGCAGTACCCTGAATAGATGGAGTGATATGTAGGATATCCTATACAATGATGAAACGTATTAGTGTAACAAATGCTATCTTTCCTCCAAATTAATTTTCAAAGCATGTGATATTTTAGTGGAAAATAAAGCAGAAATAGAAGGAAAGCCAGGGTACCAACATTTCTCAAGAAGAGCTGAGCACTAACCAAGTAAAATATGAAATGTAAATCAACATGATGCAATAAAACCCAACCCAAACTAAAAGAATGCAGTATTTGGGTTTGTTTTCTCATCAAATTAAAAATCCTATTATACTATGTGGCTTTTTATTTATTTGCAAAAAAAGGATTTCTCAAAAGGTATAAATATTAACATTTTGGTTCACAAAGAAGCACTGCCAAATTTTGAACCCCTCTTCCAGCAAATAGAGTCAGACAGACATGAAGTTTTGCAGAAGAGAAATAGAGGTAGATCAAGATGGAATGCTTTTCATCTCCAAATAGTATCTTCCTCCAAATTCAAGAAATGGTAATTTTAGCTGCAAAATACATTTATATATGAATGCATTCATATATTTCACACCCTTACAAAACCACCATTAAAGTGAGAACATGTATATTGAAAGACATGGGATAATAATTATATAACCAACACACATGTTGCTATCAAATAAAGTTCCAAGACAAAAAACAAAGACAAAATCCACTAGGGAGTTAATATGGTCCCTCCACCCCCCAGTTGTTAACACCTAAATTTTGATGAGCATCATGACATCCCTGCACCACAGCCTGAGCCATTCTCAGTTAACAGGTACATTATAACTGAAACCTCTTGAGATCAGCCCCTCAGTATAGTCAAGAAATCACGACATTTTACTGCAGTCCACCAACCTGTACTTTCCTTGAAATACAATTAGAACTTCTGTGTGATTCCAGGATATCCATATTCCAAGGCAGCAGCTGAAGGCAGACTGTGAGGTAGTGAAACAGAGAGATAGGGTAAGGATGGAAAGGGACAGAACTTTATCAGGAAACACCGCTCTCATGAAAGAAATCATTTATGCAATCCATACTTCAAATTGTTACAGAAGAAATCCTTCACTGAGCCTAGAGATCCAACATTACGTATAAAGCAAAATTGCATGGGCCTATGGAAGCTGGCAGCTATGAGAGACATACAAGGCTGCAAGCCCAAGAATTCTGCACTGAGAATGATGAGTTAGGATTTACATAGGGAGCTCTAAGTTTGATTAGCCAGATGTGTGAAAAGCAACCTAATACTTAGTCAGAAATTTCTGAAAGGGGCTGTTGAAAGATCAGATGTAGTAGGAAGACAGCAACAGTTCAGATGTGCCTTTGGGGAGAGTGAAAGTTTTAATGCCTTACCCTTGCCTTGCTGAAAGCCGAGGGTAGGTCTGGTTAAAATTAGTGTGTGGACTTGCACATCTAATAATCTATTTAATAAGGTCCTTAAATAAGGACCCACAGAATCCAGAGCAATTGCAAAGAGGCACCTGTCACAGAGTCAGTCAGTTGTGCTCCTACCTGGAATGTACTCACAGGTACACATTTCTGAAGAGGATGTATAATCTTGCCTTCAAGACTCCAAAGGTAAATCTACCATGTATTTTGGATTTGGATTGCCCGACTCAATTTAATTTACAAAATAAGTAACTAAGGAGCCTTAAACCTTGGATTCTAAAACCTGTCATTTCTTCCCCCAAAGCCCTTTTTAGATTCTCTTCATCTTTCTCTCTTTCTGGTTTTCTATGTCCTTGCTGAAGTATGGATGGATATATATCCTACTCCCCCTTCTTCTGTGCTATGCACAAAGTGAAACTGAGTTCAACACTGCTACCTGGTATTGTTTTTATTTTCATAACAAAGGAAAGTGCAAGCCATGGAGGTAGGTCCTGCAAAAAAAGCAGGATCAGCAGTTGTGTTTCAACTCTGATTTACCGCTGTCCAGAATTATTCAATTCTCTAACCAGAGTCTTTTTTTTTTTACTCTCCAATATATTATGTTTTATAGCACTGTGTTGAAAAGTACAAGCCCTACCCATCTTAACAAGCCATTCAAATCACTCTGTGAAAGTGAGATGTTCTCATCATTTGCTACCCCACCATCTGTGCCATCTGAAAGATGTGATTCTGACATTGGCATTTTTGATTAAGAGATTAGCTAACACTGGATCCAGTTTTGAAATTCTGAGTCTATATGAAAAACTCACTTGATTTCCAGCAAAACGAGCTAGTTTCTGTCATCTGTCTGCAAGTCAAAATTGTATGGCCTATTAAGCACATTGGGCTCAACCCATTATTAACCATAATATCTTTTATCAATAAGTCAGCTGGATGGAAGAAGTCCCCATTACACACAGAATGTTTCTATAACTGTAGTCTTTAATCCTATTGAAAGGCTCAAACAAAAAATTCCATATAACTTGAAGACAATTCCTGTGTTTTGGAAAATAATTTGGCATTGATTATACTTTTGCCTGTTATAGTTAAATTTCTAGCTACTTTGTGAGTAATGTCTTTTTAGTTAAATTTAGCACCATTCTGTCCCATTAGTAACTCTGGTTAAACTTCTGAACTCTTTGAAATATTGGGAAATCACTTACAGTAGTCAAGTCTCTTGGAATTTTCCCTGTTTTCCATTCCTTTATGGTTTACATTTATTTGGTTTACATTATTATGGTTTACATTATTATGGTTTAGAAAGATTCTGGGTAGTTCCTGAGTGTGAGATATTTCAATCAGTTAATTAATGTTAAAAACCTTTACTGCAGAAGGTAAAGTTCCAATTTACAACAGCATCACATGGGTCATGCACTTCTCTCTGTTTTGTTTCAAATAAATAACTGAAATATCCACTGAATGTTCCTGTCTTTAAACATCAGTGATCAGACAAACATTGAGCCTATAGATGTTACCAATAAGATTTTTAAAGCATTCTTACTCTTTTAATTCTGTGGGAAATTAATATTACATTGAAATATCCCTTGGCTTTCCTTTAGCACTCCTAGAGGTTTTAACTTGCAGCTTTTATCCACATTCATTTGCTTTCCCATTTTTGCTTTCATCATATACTTTTATTTGTTCTATTGTCACGTCTGTAGAAGTTTAAAGCCAAGAAATCCAATATGACATTTTTTTCTTAAATTCTCATTTCACTGATATATATCAAGATATCCTTGAGAAATTTTTACTTGTTAGTACTTGCAAATTTGAGAAAATTAGCTGCTTTAATGTAACAGTACTTATAGCAGTCATCAATACTGCTGTATTTGCTTTTTGAAATTTTTGAAGTCAGAAATTCACTTTATTTATCAGAAAAGATCATATTATGGTAGAACATCTTGAGCTGGAGGGGTCCCATAAGGGGTCATTGAACCCACCTCCCTCCTCCTTGCAGGTGGAGGTTTGCTTTCAGATACCTGATATTTTCTTATCCATCTTTGGTGAAACATTCTTTTTATTATAGTTATATATATATATAGTTAGAAAATCAGATAGTTCCAAATTTAGCTGCATGAAATTACATTCTAAAGAAGCAGTTTTTCCTAGGAGTGAATGCTTATGGAAACCTTGATGCTGCTTCCTGGTTTGAACAGGTATTTTGTCAGATGCCCACCTCTAACACCATCAAAACTTTGTAGCAGGCCCAACTTAAATCCATAAATATCAAAGGCTTTGTGATTTTGAGTAATATCACTCAAATATTTGAGTAATATTTGCCCAAACAAATCTTTGATGTAATGTGCTACCTTGTGTATTCTGATACATTCTATCCTTGCAAATTTGGTTTAATGCTTAGATTTAATTGTCTATTCAAATGAAAAGTCCTAACAAGTTTATGTAACCCACTTCATGTTTCTTCTTATGCATTATTATCTTGTTAAAAAATACTCAGTAGCAGTATCTCTGATTTTGGATTTATCATACGTAGGACCCCAAGATAAATTCCTGGACATTTTATATAAGCAGCTGTCTCTAATTTTGGAAGCCTTCTACTTGGGATCAAAAGGAAAATTTTGTGGACTCTGACCAAACAATTTCTTCTTGGCGGTGAGCTACTATGAGTTAGTTTTAAATTATGCTAAACAATTATATTTAATTCATAGAACACTTACTATTGGTTTAATATTCAAACATTCATCCATTCTTCTTTTTAAAGTACATCCTACAAAACAGAGGGGAGTACCTTTCTGCTTATGTATCACCCTGGTGTCCCTCTTACATTATGCTCTCTGCTCCTCACCTGTTTTTCTGTGGTCATCTTCCCAAGGAGAAGGTATCCATACAAAGACCAACAGCTTCATCACCATCTCTGCTGAAGTCAGATTTTTTTCCAGCAAATTTGTATCTCATAACATCTTTTCAAAGTATAAATACATCTTCTATCTACAATTTCATTTGGGGGCTACTCCCTCATTTCAGTTGGATACTAGGGGGGGAAAAAAAGTCTTTCTTCGAAAATATCTGTGTATTTTGTTTGTTACTTCAAAAATATAATCCCTACTGTTACAATGAAGTTTTATATGACTGTTCTTTTCTAAGCTCCGAATGCTAAAGTACTTGTGTTTGTATGGGTGTCTGTGCACAGGTTGCAAGCTTTTACAGATGACAGTTTCACATGTCATAAACATTCCTGTCCCACAATGCCTGATCAATGACTGTCCCAAAAAGATACACTTCTGCCAACTCCTTCAAAGCTGCCACATATTCAGAGAGCGCTCGCCCTTCTAGCTGATTTCCCTAGTGTAGTTTGTATCATCCTGCAATAATGTTTGTTCTAAGAACACTATAGCTCCTCAAAACATCAAGCTTTTAAACCAGTTTTTGTGGTGTCTGTCAATATTCAGTCAACTTTTTTCCTAACTTGGGTTACAGACACTACCTTATCTTTTTCTTCAGTAGAAATTCATGAGAAAACAAGCCTTGAAGTTTTTTATTTTTACCAAATAAAGCTATTTTCATTGTTTTTCTTTTCAGACAGGTTGACTTTTCCTTTTGTATACTGTCCTTGATGTGATTCTTTGGGGGGCAAAAAAACCCCTGCAGAGCTGTTAACTGATTCAGACCAGTGCTGGATTCTTGACCAAGTATTCCCTTTTGTATTTGGAGAGGAATCTTAAAACTCCCACTGAGTGCTCCTTAGCAAAATGATAACTTAATAGAGAGTTGTTCCTAGGAGAGATCCAACATAATTCAAGCAAAGGAAAACAGTTCTGGGCACAGGTCTGTAACCACAGTCTGACTCAATTAGAAGCACCACAAGTTGCAGCAAATCTTCATTTCTAGATGTGTAGTGTTCCCAATAACTCAAGCACTGTCAGGAGCACAGACACAAATTCTACTTAAATGTTCCTGCAGTTTCACCAATGGCTTCCTAATCCAAACTCTCTAATCATATATCTCTCTGGAAATGCAAATTTATTTTATAACTTTAGAATGCTAAGGAACACTCACACAGCTTCCTTCGCTCTTTCCCTCCTTTTTTAGGCACTGCTGCCTTTCTTAGTCAAATTCTACAGACAAACTTCTAGGGATTTTAGAATCAAGATTAAGTAATTTATATTTGACTGTTTTGAAATCCATTATCAGTTCATATATTGTGTTTCTGATAAAAAAATACAAGAGAATATCTGAAGATATTGCAAACCATCTGCATACAGGTTGTATACACTGTTGTTTTGAAGCATGCTCAGGTTCAAATGTCCTGGCTGTACTTGTGACACAGCATTAAAAAATGCCACCTCAGGATTGGGGTGACAAGAACTGGCTCTATTTAAAAAGGCTAGAAAGCCTTATTCAGATTGAGGACCTCAGAAGGACCTTGGTCTATTTCACCCATCCAATTCTCTTCAGTGGTGTTGTATAAAACTTGAAATTTCACATGCAGAAGTCACAAATATTCTAGATATAAAGATAATATTGCATAAGAATCATACTCTATGATTTTGAAAATCTTGTTGCACAAGCCTGTGCACTCTCAGTATCATATTCATACTTAGGGCATCACAGATTATCTACTTAGATGAATAAACTTCCCTAAAGCCTTAGGATAAGGAACAGCTATTTTTATCCTCTGAAAATTGTAAATAGCAACAAAGTTTACTTATGTAGAGTATGAATATCAGGGTCACATCTGAAGTATGTCTGAACACATATTTTTCCTATAAGGGAACCTTCTTTAGCGTGATGCCTACTCTTTCACTATCCCACGCAGTCTGAGTTATATTTTTGCATCTTTGGCTTGCTCTTGTATCCATTTAGAAGCCAAACAGATCAAGAGATATAGCTGAAATAATTCTGCCAAATGTGGAGAAAGAGTAATTCTCAGTAAGAAAAGAGATGGCAACTTTACCTAGGAAAAGGTGCAATCCCAGACCCCAACATTACTGGTGAAACAGCCTTAATAATTTTTTATGAACAGGGCTTTTTTATTTGATAGTAATAAAAAAACCAATTAGAAATAAAATCTTGGTTGTCTCACAGATTAGAGGTGACAGGCTAGATAGGAAATATTTGTACAACACATGGACAAGCACTGGCTCTGTTTTGTAAGGCATTCTGGATATTTTACAATGGATCTATTATTTGCAAAACAATTTGAAATTTTTAATCATATATTCCTATTTATAACATTTTTTTGTGTTTGCACTGGCAAAATCTCAATAAGTAACCCACTGTAAAACTTGTAAGTGTAAAAAGAAATACTCTTTGTATAGATTCAATAAATAGGCTAGCTTTTCTTTCCACTGTTGAATATTGTGATTAATGCTAAAGTATTCTTGCTAATCATGAAGGTGAAAAATCTGAAGCTGTGCAATACTGTGAATTACTTAAGAATAACTCAACTTGAGTAAATTATCCATATGTTACTTTCAAATGGCAAAGATATCCAAATCATCTACAATACTGACATCTTTAATGAGTCAAGGTTATTTTACCATTTAGCTTACATGTGAAAATCAATAGATAAGCTTTCTCTTTAGCTTTCAGTCAAGTTCTGACAAGTTAGAAGCTGGGGGAACTTAAAGTTTATTTGTGGTTCTATCATACACGATAAAAATCTGAAGAGGGTTATTCTGATTTTACCTTTGCTTGACCTCAAAGTTTTACTAGTTTGAGGTTTTAGGATGTCAAATATATGTCACATCCGACCTTCTGTTGTCAAACAGTTTTTCAAGATATTGTACATAAACTTGTCTTTTTAGGTGACTAGTAACACATTTGCCAAGTCTTATCATATGAATGAAATGCAGATTTTTTGATTTATCTGATTTAGCTGTGCAAGTCCATATTTGGAACAGAGACAGAATGCATAGCTTAAATACATAATACCTACATCTTTTCTTTCCTTGCTCAATGAAAGGAGATACTATATTCTCCTTTTAAGACCTATTGATAGAGCCCATCATTCACCAGTGGTAATGCTGCTTTAGCATATCCCATGGATGAGGAGAAGTATCTTCCATAGGCTGGGGGAAACCTTGGTTTCTGAAAACAATGGAGGACATTAATGACTCTTCATAAAGAACATCTTTTTTGAAAAGTCCAGAAGTATAAGTGAGTGTACCCTTGCAAGAATTCAACTTATACTTCTAGAAGCTATAGATGTATTGCAACCAACCAGTCATTGTATATTTGTGACCAACAACTGCCAGACTAATGGCATATATTCTTATATATATATATATATATATATATATATATATCAATCAGTATATATTTTTAATCAAACCTAAATCACACAGTTCAGACTGAGCTACTTGAAAATGTAGGGAAGAGAAAATAGGAACATGCTTTGTCAGCTGGTGTATTCTAAATCTTCATGTCTAGTCTGTGCATGACACACAAAGACTATAGTTGTGATACTGTTCCATGTCCCTCACTCATTCACAGACATCTGCTATTCAGTCCTAAATATTCTTGTTTTTTCAGGTTGTTTTTGTTGGTTTTCAATTTTCCTCTATCACTTAGGCAGTAGCAATAGAGCTGAAATGATGCCCTTTTCACAGCTTCTTCTTTTCACCAGCTTTATTACTTAATTTCTCCGTACATGCTTTTGAGCTTTCTTTCATTACAATGTCTATCAGAGCATTCACATCTGTCCTCTGGGTTTTTTGGTCCTAGTGTATATCACCATAAGTGGTATCCTTTTCAGACACTTCTTGACATCTAAATAAATGACCATAGCAGTATTTCTAAAACCTTTTGTTTGTCCTTGTCCTTATCTTATTATTTCTTACTTAATACTTACTTAATACTTTCTTACTTAATACTTAAGTATTTTGATTTCTTTTCCTTTCAACCAGATCACTTAATTTAACATCATTTGTTTGACTGATTTGGTGATTTTGCACCATTCTGACCCAAGCCACACTTAATAGCATGACAGTGGTTGGTGTCTATGTCTTCAGACATTCAAAATGATGATATGTGGCTTACATGCATGAATTGAGGCAGGATGAGTTTGCCTAATAAGGCTGAAGCAGTCACAAGCCAAGGAAGATATCTTCTGGGCTCCTCAGTACAAGAGAGATGTGAGGCTCCTGGAGAGAGTTCAGAGGAGAATGACAAAGATGACTGGGGGCCTGGAGCACCTCCATTACAAGGACAGGCTGAGGAAGTTAAGCTGAGAGAGACCTCATTGATGTCTATAAATACCTGAATGGAGTATGACAAGTGTATGGTATAAGGTGTTTCTCAGTGGTGCTGAGCAACAGGACAAGAGGCAATTGGCAGAAAGTGATATACAGGAAATTTCACCTGAATGTCAAGATCTTTTACTGTGCAGGTGACCCTGCACTGGAACAGGTTGCCCACAGAGGTTGCGGAGTCTCCCTCCCTGGAGATATTAAAGAACTATCTGGACACAATCCTGTGCCATGTGCTCTAGGATGATCCTGCTTAAGTAGGGTGGTTGGACTAGATGACTCACTGTGATGTCTTTTAACTTTACCAACTCCAGATTCTGTGATTCTGTGAACATGCTTGGTTTATCATTAAATGTAGCAGGTTTTTTGTACATTTACCTTTAGAGAGGTAAAATAGCAAAAGAAGCTCAGGTAGTGCCTGCAAAGGAAACACAGATTGAGGTGCAGTAACACAAAAGGCATGGTTCAGAGGCTTTCCCCAACAGAAATGTAAAACGTGTGTATGCTATCCTTGGAATTCAATGATCAAAGATGTTGATATCAACTCAAATGAGTGTAAAACAGAGGTAGATTTCCATTTCCATTGCCACAGCCTGATTGATATTATGTCTTTGTCTTTCTTTAATCATCTAAAAACAATATGGTTTGAAAAATGCCTTTATCTAAACACAAAGGGGGAACAGTGTAATATTTATGGGAAGCCTTTTCATTCAGTTTATATAGCCCATCATAGGGTTGTGCAATATAAGATTTTTATCTTCACACACAGATATATTTTAATAATTATCTTTGGTGCCTTTAGATGAAGAATGACAAAAACTGGTCAACTGTCCCAATATTAATGTTAAAAATAATACAGGCTATAAGATACAATATGACAGGATTGCAGGAATATTCCACAGTGATGACAAAATTTGTGGTATCTCTGATAGAAATGGTATTAAAGAAAGCCCATTGTGAATCTGTTCATTGCTTGTCACATTGTAGATAAAATGATTAATTATACAGGCATAGATATTTATTTACTCAGTCAATGTTTTCAAACTGTTTTGTTATGTTAACAGTAGCTATGTGAACTTTAAATGCATTACTTGAAAAAGAGACTTTGCCTTTGAGCCTGGAAAACGAACTGGCCTGTTTCACTCACGTGCCTTAGTTTTGGCTGTGAGGTATCGTGTATCTGAGAAGCAGGAAGCACTGACTCATGTCAGCTCTTTCCCACATTTGGACTTTGCTACCCCTACTCAAACACCAAGTGACTACCAGTTTAGCAGGAGGCACCAGTGCCTCTAGCTGAGTACTTGGGGCCAGAGAACCACACTGAGGAGGAGGAAAAAAGCCCTGAAACATTCAAAAAGCTAGCACAATTATCTGCTGATAGGTAGCAATTAGTGGTGCAGAGACAAGCACCTATTCCCTTGCAGTATCATGGGACCCTATCTCATGGAGAAGGAGCAACCCACAGTATGACGTCCCAGCTGAGTGCTCTGGGACAAGGCAGGTAACACCACCACGCATGAACTGCCTGCTGGCTGCTTCACAAGGCATGCGCTTGTATTTGGGTTTCTGCCTTGTCCAGAGGGGTGTGCATTTAATTGCTACTTTGTGAGACCAGAGCCCAAATGTACAAGGACTCTTCCCCTCCCTTCTGGTTGCAGCAGTCATCAGTCTCAGCTTGCTGGAAGCCCTATAAACTCATACTTCCCAAGGATGGGAAGAGATCTTGGCAACTGCAGCGCAGTTTGAAGAAGCTCCCTCACCACCTTGTCTGCACTGTACGCTTTGTGCCTGAGAGCACCAGGGTCTGGTCTGGCATCACATCTGTGACTTTGTGCTTGACAATGTCAGTGTCAGGAAAGGGCTCTGACAAGGACTTAACAGTGTAGACAGTGTGAAACATGATAGTGTTCCTTGCTATTATCTAGTGGTGGATTTCTTTGGCTTCCTCTGTTGACAGTAAGGTTGGTTTGATTGTGGTTACAGGAAAGTCTGGGGAGCTCAGCCATATTTTCAGAAGTGATTTTTAAGTATCTGGATTTGCCCATAATCTATATTGCTGTAGCAACTTAATGGTGTCCAGAAAAATAATCTTGATTTTGTTGTAAGCTAAAGCGGGAATAATGAAAAGTGTTTGAAAAGGAAGAAATTTGGAGTATTTTTTCTGAAGTTTTTTTGTAGAATTTGGTTTTGTAGAATTCATTTCATAGTCCTTAGCAATACAGCAAGAAAACTTATCTTTCTCACTACGGACAGTGTTGAAAGTGCCTACAGGTACACTGTAAATGCTATATTCTGTCTTTTGGATTTTATTCTTTTTTTTTCTTGATATATTTCTTTCTGCCATTTTATGTCTTTATTTTATTTATTTTATTTTATGTATTTTATTTTTATTTTATTTTATTTTATTTTATTTTATTTTATTTTATTTTATTTTGGTTTATTTTATTTTATTTTTTATTTTTTTTGTTTCTTTCTTTCTTCTAAGAAAAAAATCTGATCCCTTTAAATTATTTTTTGTGTTTAGAAGAATTAAATACCTTTTTCTCAGCTCTGCTTATATCCCTAACATATGCATTTTGATATTTGCACAGAAAAGAATTAAGAGCTATGTAGCTCCTACTTTTTGAATAGCTCATAACTTGACAAAAAGTAGAGGCTCATTGAGATTTTTCACAGATTTAAAACTTTAAACAATTAAATATATTTTTTTTCCAAGACTAAGATAAAGAAAAATTTCTAAAATATGACAGAAATGGGAGTTAATAAACCAGATCTTGCCAGTCGCAGTCTTGTACCTTCCCCCCATCCCTGTGAGATCTGGTTTTAATCCCAGTCTCTGCATCAGAATTCCAGTGGGAATGAGATCTTTCTGTGAGTCAGAGCTAAAGATGTACTCCAGCAGCATGCTGTGCTAAGTTGTGGTCAGCCAATCGAATATCAAAGGGATTAAGTCTGTGAATCATTTAACGGGAAATTTCTCCTGCCTCAGTAGCATTGATGTTTTAAGGTGTGAAATTCAAGAGCGGCTTAGTTCTCCTTTGGTCAGACAACCGCTCTGCAGCCTGTGTTATCAAGAGGCAGTCAAGAAGATCCCCTTGGGTCATGTGGCTGGTATACATTTTTGTATTACCATAGTAGGCTAGTTTTAACCTGCAGGATGTAATCCTATTTACCTCACATGTGGTCTGTGCCCAAGGAGCATGTGCTCCACTTATATATATTATTTGCATTACCAGAGTCCCTGACAGCTGAGATCATAGACCAGGACACTATTTTGCTGAGTACTATATAAACATATAGAAAAACAATGTCCTCCCCTTCACTCAAGGGTTTTATAACAAAACATAGCAGATAACAGAAGGAGGGGTGGGAACAGAATTTGTCATCAGACTATGACCTTAGGATACTTGCAGCCTGTTGTCAACATTTCTGTTTGTATTGCTGACAATTTTGAAAGACAGATTTCAAAGGTATTTTAGAGGCATTTACTCATGGCTAGGGGAAGCATCTCCCAGGTAGCAGGAAGAGGTGGAAGAGTAGATAGCAGAAATTGTAACAAATAGGCAATAAATACCATGGGCAAATGAGACACAGAAGGCAATCTCTCATTATGGAAGAGCATAGGAAAAGGTATATGGAAGAGGTAGGAAAAGGACAGTTCAGAGAAAGAACTTCGACACCAATAACAGCTAATATTTAATTGGGATATAGAACAGGGGGTTGATATGGTTGTCATGCAGTATCTTTGTTTAAAAGGCCAGAAAAGACTGTGTTTATTGGGTTTTGAGAAAAACAGCAAAATAAGGCTAAAATTGTTTTTTGTTGTTGATATTTGATGTTTGTGTGTGTATTTTTGTGGTTTTGGTTTTAGAGGAGGATGGGGGAGATAAGAGTTAAAATTTTAGAATTTAATCTGAAAACATAAAGTTGGGAAAAAATCTAAGGAAAATGGAATTTGTGAATGTGGCTGGATTATGGGCATGAGTGGCAGGCAAGGTTGTGACCTTGTTCAGAGTCACCAAGAGAGAAGGCAACAGGAGACATTACTGATGGAATTATCAAATATCTTTTAACAGCCAGTTTATGCTCAAGAAGCACCAGAGTTAGAACAAAAGACTAAGTATGGGGAAAAGAATGCAGGTCTGGAAATTAATAACATCTATACATTACCAGCAAAAAATCTGTTGTTTCAATGCAATTTTTTAAAAAGAAACTTCAAAAAAAAAATCCAGACAGAAAAATATTTAAATATAGGTTCTATATTGGGCTGAAGCAGAGAGCTGGTAAGAGACAGTTTCAAATAATAAAATGATATGTGGCAATGTTCAGGTCTGCTTTCCCATCTCAGTAACTGCAATTCCTCTTATGGGTTTCACAGTACAGCAATGAGGTAAATGGACCTATATCTATGAGAT